>NC_134861.1:69538495-69630995 GCF_049852395.1 Peromyscus maniculatus bairdii
CCCTAGGGTTCCAGCTGGCAGAGCTGTGTTGGCCCTTATACTGTTCTTGCAGGCTTTCTTCTCCCTAATTACATGTATTTGATCACTCAGCTAGAAAAACATCTTGGCAAATCACGCTACAGTAATCATTTCCCTCTTCAGCTCACCATTGAGAAAACCATCTGCTGTAATGAACCCAAGGTTCAGTGAAGGATGGCCATTCAGAGAACCTTCCATTCCAGAGGAGTTGCCAGACAGAAGCTGCTGACTTTTCACACTCATGACTGAGATTGAGTCTTGGCCTTCATATGTCCATGGCACATGGAACTCAAGTTCATCACTCTCCAACTCAACCTATAAATCAAGTCCAATCTCAACAGAAATCACAAAGTGCTGTGCATGTGCAATACAAAGGATCCTAACATGTCTGTAGCCAAGCATAGTGCTAAGACCAGCCAAGGAAAACTTGAAGATGAGCAGGCTTCCTGTGCCTATGTAGTAATTAAGACAGTGTGAGACTGACATAGAGACAGACAAATAGACACATAAAGGCAAACAGTCTTATCAGTCCCAGGCATGTATGGAAACTATATGTGGCTGAGAGGGTGCTGAAAGTCCATAAGAAAGTGTGAAGTATGTAATAAGTTGTATTTACAAAACCAACACAAAACTTTGCCTACCCTCATATTATAAAGTATATGGGGGGGGGGAGTTCAGGTGTAATTAAGACCAAAATGTGAAAAAAAAATCCAACTCTTTGAAAGTTTAAAAAAAATAGAGAGAACCATAGATAATGTGAACAGACAAGCCTTAACCTCCTGTATGGCATTTGTAACAAAAGAGCCAGCAAAAGATTAGCTAGCAGTGGAGAAATCAGTGAGAAAATCAATTGGAAAATGTCAAACATCCAAGGTGAAAACTAGGCATAGAATACGAACACAGAGATCAGAGAAGGATTCCTGTGAACAAGACAAGTAGGAAGGGACTTGGTCCAGAATCATGGAAATAAGAAGGATGCATATTTAGAAACCAGATACACCAAGCCCCCCACCCCACCCCATGCCAGAGACACAGCAGGTAAAATGGGACAGCCTCGTGAACAAAACTTGGACAAAATCTAAGAGGAGTCTGGTGGGTTTGCTAGGAACCTAGCAAGTGTTTCCTGGATGTAGCATGGCCTCCATCATTGCCACCGGGGTTCCAATACTTCCACTAAAGTCTGTCACCCCCACAGACTCAGGCATCAGTGATGTGGCTGTGTGCCTGCCATAGGAAGACACCGTGTTTTGAGTCTGAGGGCCTGGGTGTACTAGCTGCGGGACTTTGGATAGATCTGTGAACTCTGAGTCTGTTTCCATGAAGACAGACAGGACCACAGGGCCTGCGAGCTAGTGAGAGTGTGCTGGCTGGCAAAATGCAGACCCGCCCAAATCAAGTTGGTGCAAGTGTTCCGCTCCTAGTGAGAGCTTGCAAAGTCTCCTCACTGTAACCGATGATTCTCGGATGGAAGTATCTGAGTAAGGTCAGACTCCTACCTCCCCGTGAGAAGTGTGAACCTCAGAGGATGCGACATCAGCTAAGTTCCCAAAGGAACAGGCATAGCCTTTTCCCCCTGCCAGGGTGCAGTGTCAGGGGGGTGGACAGGCTGCATGGAAATCAACGGGTGGGTTGAGTCTTTTTCTGTATCTGTTTCTAGGGCTGTAATGTATATTTTCTGTCTTCCACATCCTGCTTTCTATTTTCCTCTCCCCCCACAGGCACTTTAAATACTGATTAGAAGAAGTAGGCATCTTAAGAGACAGACTAAAGGGACTCTTGCCTCATCAGACTGAGTTACTGTTCTGAGCCTGAAGGTTATTGGAGAAGAGAAACAGGATGGGCAGTCAGAAGATGGGTCACCTTCTCTCTGCGGGGCTCAGGCAAAGTCACAAGGATATCCTCAGCATAATTCTTACAGGATAATAAAAGTGCCCTAGAACACATGTTTCCTACACACTTCCACGTTCATCCTGCAATAGCGGGATCTTTTCCAGTACGCATATCATGGGTTCAGAGCTGAGGGCAAGCCCAGGGCCTCTTTGTGGGCACATCATACTCATTTGTTTCTGAGTCGTGTTTCCAGCTGCAGCTGTCTCTGAAAGCAACTACTTCCCCTTTGATGTCAGGGTGATGACTTTCAATTTTGACTCATCCAACAGGTGTTCCCTCACCAGCTCTGTTCTACACCAGCTGTATTCCCTCGAGGTTCCCAGCAGAGAGGCACAGAGACAGAGCCCCTGGCCAGAGGCTCCACTCACAACTGGAGTCTGTGGTGCTCACCCTGAAATCGCCTCCTTCTCCACTTCATGGAATATGCATAGTTACTGGGAGAACCACAGAACATGGCCAGACATGAATGCTCCACAGAAATAATGATAGTCCAAATCATTTATTCTCTGACACAGGAAAAGGTCGCGATGATACCAACAAGACACTGGAAGGGGCCAAGCAGTTTTGCCCCTTTGTGCAGAAACAAAGAGAGCTTAGAGAGGCATTGCTTCTGGGCACGGAGTCCCATGCAGGGCACAGAAGCTGGCATTGCAGTGTGTATGCTGACTGTGCCTGGAAAGCTGCTATGGGTCTGCCCCGGGCAGAGTGGATGGGCGGTGGCACCAGCAAACAGATCTGGAAACCCAAGAGAACTGTACACATTAGCTTCAGAAGTCGTGGTCCATGATGCTGCCCATGGTTTAAATCTGGGGACAGAAGAAGGTCACCCTGAGAGTGGCAGCTGCATGGCAGGACAGCATTTTGTCTTACTTAAAAAAAAAAAAAAAAAAAAAAAAAAAAAAAAAAACAGGCTTGTTTAAAAAAAAATCCTTTATTTTTATGTGTATTGTTTGCATGTGCATGTCTGTGTACCGTGTATACAGTGACTGCAGAGGCCAGAAGAGGGCATCAGATCTCCTAGGACTGTAGTCACAGACAGTTAGGATCCACTACGTGGTGCTGGGAATCGAAACTGGGTCCTCTGAAGGAACAGCCAGTGCTCTTAACCACTGAGCCGTCTCTCTAGCCCAAGCAGGGCAGTATTTTGAAACACAAACGGAGAGCACATACATGCATTGAGTCACATTTCTTTCGACTTTACAACCCATCTCCTCTGTTAGGAGGAACTGTTTTGGGTACCTAGAAAATACGATTGACAGAGGTAAGAAACCTGACCAGAGAAAGGTCCCTGGATGACGGGTGGTGTGGTATTGGGTGCTGCTCAGGAAAGAGGAACACTGTCAGCAAATCTGCACCTCTGAAAAAGGGCAAGTCTGCTCCCTACCCAAACACACAGAAAAGCTAGGCGTGTGTGTGTGTGTGTGTGTGTGTGTGTGTGTGTGTGTGTGAGAGAGAGAGAGAGAGAGAGAGAGAGAGAGAGAGAGAGAGAGAGAGAGAGAGATACCCCTCAGACGTACATAGATGTATAGAACAAAGGGGCTCTATGCTCTTTGCTTGCTTCACCTTGAGTGGGGCCCATGAAAACTGGTAACAGAGAGGAAATATTTGTGCCCTGTGACAGACATATTAGAGTGCTCAGTACTGTCTGTGGTCTAAAATGGCTAGTACGACCTGGCACAGATCCTGAAGACTCTGAGCTCCTCTTGCACAAGGGCCAAAGAGCCTAAAGGGGCCTAAAAACAACACACACATGCACACTAGATGTACAGTTCAGCAGGAATAGTGTTGGCCTGGGGCAGAGGAGCACTTGTTAATCTGAGACTGTGAAGTCTCTATGGTGTCTGGTCACATAGATGTTGCCTACAAGTGGTTGCTGGCCATTTCAAAAGGCATTTTTAGCAAGTCATTGCAACAGTAATGAAATGCCCTTAAAGTCTATGTTTAGTATTTGTGAGAGGGGAGAAGATAAGCTTTGTTCTGGAATAAAACTTAACTGGCCAAGTTTAATTTAGTTTCTCTCAGGATTTGTCAGCTTTCCCAATGCCAGGTCTTAGACGGCACATTCCCTTTAAGCAGAATGCTGGGGTGACAGAGTTCAGAACAGCTGCCTGAGAGCATTCCTAAAGAGACCCCAAATTGGCCTGTGCCACTCTCTGCTCACCGCATGGACCCCATCTGCAGCAGGGGCATGGCAAGGAAGGGAGACCAGGGAATGGCAGGGCAAGAAGTGGCGATCTTCTTCCCTCCACCTGGTACTTTCCACCCAGCCTCTCTTTTCCGGCTAGACAGCTGACCCCAACTCTGGGTCCTGTGTCTCGAGAGCTCTGCCACCCTCCTCTCTACCACCCCTCTCAGGACTTAAGCCATGTGTTTCTTTGACATGAAGAGACTGTGTGAGCCATGGTGAATTTATTTACTCCTCTGCTCCCTCAGGACGGGCAGGGACTTCCCAAGTCTCTTTGCCATCAGTAAGCATGAGGCAAAATCAGAGCAGGGCTGAGCACAGAGCATTGTGACCTAGACAGGAGGCGCTTTTCCACTCATTCTCCTTCCTGACAGCCAGATTTCTGTGGCCATCAGTTTACCCTTTGGTGGCCAAGACTCAGCAGCAAGTGGGTATGGTCCCATCTCTAGAGAATTTATCTTTAATATCTGAACTGGAAAACATTCATTTGAACAAAATGAAAGTGCTGTTTGGGTATATTAAAAACGACTGGAAATCAGAAAATTCATAGACTTCAACTCAAACCCACAAGGCAAAGCTTGGACAAGAGGAACAAGCGGTCTAGCAAGCCCCACAGAGAGTCTGAAGACCAAACAAGATAACCACGGCTTACACAGCTGCATCCGTATCAGAGAAAGACTCAACCTGAGCCCAGGATCGGCCTCCAAACACAAACATTCTCTCAAAAGCTGCTGGGACTGCAGATGTAAGCATCTGGCTAAGGAGTGGGAAGAGGGGGTCTTCTTTGGGCCATCCTCTCCAGGGCCAGCTCCTATCTGCAGGGCTGCACACCCCTCTTTCTTCTGTGGCTTTCCTCCCTTGCTCCCTCTGATCCACAGGAACCTTGCCTACCCTGCCCTCCCAGTGCTAGGCCTCTTCTGTCATTCTGGGCCCTGTTCAATCTGTCTTTGCTCCGTTTGGTAGCAATGTTCCTCTCCTCCTTGAATGTCACCTTCAGGACCCTCTCTTCCCATATGGATGGCTGGTGTTCCCAGCTGTTTCTTGTTCCACTAGCCTTAGGTTGGAGGTATGATGTAGGGCAGTGGGTACTCAGCACTGTGCTCTGCATGGGACCGACCATGAGAAGGAGTCATACTGGCATGCTTTCCTTCCTGTATTCCATTGGTTTTCTTCATGCCAATTTGAGTAGGTCTCATTTCCCAGAAGAAAAACTAATGACTCTAATATAAGAAAGCAGACCCATGGAGAACAATTATTTATTATTAATAATTATTAAAGGGTCATTAACATAATAGACCTGATAGGGCTTTTCTAATTTTCACTCTTCACAATGGCTCCATGAATCAAGTACTATTATTATCCACACATAATACACCTGGTTCTGAAGTAGGGTGGGGCTCTTACTTCAGGACTTACTTTAGGGGCTGGTATTGGTTGGCAACAGAACTACAAGGCCAGCCAGGCAGGCAGATTCTAGAGCTCTGGCACTTAGCCTTCCTGTAAAACACCCCCAAATCACCCCATTTCCCACAGCATTGCAGAACATCCATAAAAAGCCTCTGGCAGCATTCTACCTCAGCAGTTAGAAACAGAAAAAAATCCAACATATTTATACAAAGCAATGGAGAAAACCATGCTTTTCCACTGGGTTACTGCAGGCTAAGAGCAGTGGCCAGAGGTCAATGGTAACAACTGAAGATGAGAAAACCATCCTGAGTGCTGGAGGAGGCAGAGGGCTGCCTGCCGTTCAAAGAAAAGCAGCCCTTTGGCTAAGGAGAGATTTCTCAAGAGCAGGAAAGAATTGATTCATTCACCTGGGGCCAGAGTCAGTTCTGTGAGAGAGAGCTTTGGGCTGTGATGCTGTAGAGACTTTACTGTGGGGACCTGAGGCTTACTTGTTGGTAGGTGAAGGCTATGATGAGTCCCTGATCTTCCCAGTTTCAGGGTTTCTGAGAGGTCACATGAGGGGCCTCAAGTAAAGTTCTCCACAGCATGAGTTCTATGACTGTAACAAGCCCAAGACTACTTGGTACAAGTTTAAAGAAGTGCCCTGGAATTGCCTCTCCATAGAACTGGAACATCACTCATGACCACTGAAAGGAAATCCTCCTTCTCATGTGGACCAGGATGTGGTATGTGGCTGAGGGACCAGAGGAGAGTGGAATGGCTTCATGACCGAGATAGGCCTAAGGTCACGGGGAATTGTTAGGAGATACAGAAATACGGCACAGGTAACCTTAAGGCCAATAGGGGATGTGCTAGCTCATGTAACCTAGCCAATCCAGGACACGGAAGAACAGTTTAATTTTCTTACAGTCTGGTGTCTCCTATGCAACATGTCAATCATGAGCGCATCATCCCAGCCTTATGGTTAAGAAGTAACCCACACCCTTTCACTTTTGTTAGTAAAAGCCTAGACAGGAAATCCACAAGGCCCATTACTGCGGCTAAAAAGGTGAGGTACTGTGATTGACAATCCCCCTAAAATCTAGTAAGGTGTGAGGAGAGTGGCCTTCCATGAGGATTCTCAGAAGGAGGGCTGGATGAGGGACTGTCTGTCACCAAAGACCTTTCAGTCTCTGCAGTATAGTGGAGCCCTGCCCCTGGGGGAGTGGCCATGGAGGGCACCAAAGTGATTGAGACAAAGGGGCTGGAGTTGGGGAAAATCAGGTCAAGATGAAATGTTTTTCATAAGCCAGGTCTTCTATGTTTTTGGAAATTCCTATGACAGAGCAGACTAAGGTCCCACTGGGAAGAAGGCAAGAGGATCAAGACATGCTACAATTCCAGAAGCTTCCCTGAGCTTTAAAATCAGAAGTGGCATTCCAGAGGAGGGGGCTTGTCCATGTGAGAGTTGGGGAATGCCAGCTGCCTCACCTGAACTGGGCAGACTACTGTGACAGCAGGCCCAGGACAGGCAGAGCAGAGGAGGTGAGCACTGTGTGAGCAATTCCATTTACATCAATAACCCTGGCATACCATATAAACATCAGATAAACATGAAAGTGGCAGCATCTGGAAAACCGTCACCATCTGCTACTCTGAGAGGTTGCTTCACGAAACAGCAGGAGAGGAGCACTATGTGGTCTGAGTTTAAAAACAAACAAACAACACAAAAACCATGGGCAGTTGCTGGCAGCCATAAGCTGCTGAGACTAGCAGTGGTTCTTCCTGACATGGCACTTTATGAGCTCTTCCAAATCCTGGGTGACCCCTCCCAAAGCCCCTGAATACCACAGGGCTCCAGCAGTCATCCCGCACCATGCACATTTGCAAAGCTTTGTTTCTCTTCCATCCACGGCCTTACAATGGCATGCACACACTGGACGCCAAAACCAGAGAAAAAGAATGGGGAGGCTACCCCTGGAGAGATCTGTCAGCAAAACAGCCATCCTTGTTCATGTTCGCCTACCCAGTCTCCATTTGATTGTATCCACAGCACCAAGACTTCCACCTACACTTTTATGAGCTGGGCCACTGTCCTCACCTGGTAAAGGTATATTTGCAGTAGACCACGGCCATACTCACATTTTCATTTGCTGTGGAATAATCCTTCTGTACGCTGTGAATATGTATTACTCTCATTGGTTAACAATAAAGCTGATTGGCCTACAGCAAGGCAGGATAAAGTTAGGTGGGACAATCCAACTGAGGACTCAGATGAAGAAAGGCAGAGTGGAGAAGGATGCCAGTGAGCTGGCCCAAGAAGCAAGATGCTTAAGAGAGGACAGGTAAAGTAACGAGCCACATGGCAATACATAGATTAATAGAAATGGGTTAATTTAAATGTAAGAGCTAGTTAGTAATAAGCCTTAGCTACTGGCTGGGCATTTTGTAATTAATATAAGCTTCTGTGTGTTTACTTGAGACGGAGTGGTTGGGACAGAAAACTCCATTTACATTCATTGTTAGTATGAACTGAAACCAGCGGCACTCAGCAATGGCTGGTTTTAATTAACAAGCCAATCGGTACTATTTTAAAGGGAGTTCCATTAAATTTGACATTGAGTCTCCTTGTGCAGCTAGCTCAGCAGTAGAGGTGATTATGAGCCAGTGGCCATCTCCAGATCCCGCTTTGAACACAGGCTCATTGTACATTAGGAATCAAGTTAGACACAAAGAAACAAGGCTCATTTTCTCTTATTGCATTCAAATTGTTCCTTCAGACTAGGCAGGGCTATTTTTACTCCCCAAGGTGGGAGGAGAAACAATGACATTTTAAGTCCATTTATGAAGTACACCTATGTGTGCACACTTGATCCTCCTTTTTATTACAAGGTCATGAACTTGGGCTTACATATTAAAATCCACCTGGGCTGTGAGGCCCTTTGTTAATATTATAAGGCAGGCTCTGCATGTTTGTTTATTCCCGGCCAGGAAGGGAATTAACTGGGCTCTTATCCCAGCCTGGTCTCCAGTGGGTCCTTCTCTCACTTCTTAATGGCGGGAGGGAGGGTGCTGGGCCGGAGGACTTCTGAGGTTCCTTCCAGCACTAATGTTCTCCACATAGTGGTGTTTTTTTTACATGATTCAGGAATCTGACTGTTGACCTTCCCTTATGGTTCCCTCCTCCACCCCCCAAAGCTGACTTTAGTCTGTTTACTATAATCTGATATCCTTGTGTCCACAGACAGACGGATTTACTCACCCCCAGCACAGGCACCAGAGACAGAAGAAAAGTTCCCAGCAGGGGGTATTTAAGTCTCACCATCAGTCACAGGCTGCCAGAATGTCAGAAGGGATTTCAGGTCAGGACTAAGGAAACAAGCGTCTTTACACAGCTTTGGAAGACTCATGCGTCCAAAGATATTTGTACCTTCTAAAAAATTCTATGGGAAGGAACAGTTTAACCCGGGAGCCAATTACCACACGTGATAATCATAAGCTGATATCATACTTATGAGCCTAAACTCATTTTCAGTAGGCTGAAGTGATTCACATGTATTAGCATATGGAATCCTCACTATATGCCTCCAGAGCAGGTTACGTTATCGTTCAACTTTAGTAAGAACCTAAGGCTTAGTGAGGTAAAGGGCCCGTGTGAGGTCTCACTCTGGAGGCGGGTAGCTGGCGTTGGATGGGCAGACTCTTCCACTGTGTTTCCAAACCTCTTCTGGGAGAGGTGCAGGAACAAGGCTGTGGCAGGGTCAGGACACCCACTTCAGTCTAACGGCTCCATGGATTTCAACAGGTCCCTTCACAGTTACCAAAGGCAGCTTCTTTGCATTAGGTAGTGGGGTGAGTGTCCTCAGAGATGCTAAGTGGAGTCTCTCACAGAATCACCTTGTGTAACTCTCTGGGCACCATTCCAAATCTACAAACTCCAAATCCCTGGGGACAAGACCCAGAAACTTATCTGTTAACAAGGACCCAAGCCAATTCTTAAGTATGTTTAAATCTGAGATACCAACATACACGATTCCTAAGTCTCATGTAGCTCTCAGAATGGCCCATGGCTTTCTTCAGTAAGAAACTCTTCAGGAATGCAAGGTTTTCTCTTTCACTGGATCCAAAGTTAACCCTAAAAACCCCAAAATCCTTTTTAGATTAGCCTTACCCAACATCACAATCTTGTTCCTTATATGACAGGCAAATGCTTCGTTCTCAAAAACAGAGTCCAAACAAATTCCTGCCATTTGGAAGGCGTGCCAAAGCACGATAACATGACCTTGGTTAAAAGGGTTTCCTTAAAGCAGTTTTACCAATGGATGAGAACAAGCATATGGAACTAGTTACTGAGGAGAGGTCATTAGATCGGAGACCAGCACAGCACCCAGGGGACAGAGGGGTTCCTAGCTGACACACTCTCAGGAGAAGACAGCGAGAATTTCGCTCTTCAACAACAGGAGAGCAAACCGACTTCCTTTCCCTCAGGACAAGTGGGCCCGTCACCTCTGGCCACGGTCTTGACGTGAGTTGTCCTCTCAATTTCTGCCATTACTTTCCCTTAAACATGCCCCTTGTCTCTGCTCTTTGATTCTGACTGCCTTTTGTCCCTTCATGCTGAAACTGAAGTCAGAGTGACAAAATGACCTGCATTCCGGGTACCAGGGAATTTCATCATCTCACTCCCCAGGATAAAAAATAATCCAGGATCTCCTTACCTGAGGCCTTCATCTAGTTATCCAGATGGCCAGATGCTGGCATCACCACGCAGCCTCCAGGCTAGGGACTGCTTGAAGACATGTTTCCATGAAGGTGTGAATCCCCTCCAATGCACATTCCCTTACTTACACACACACACACACACACACACACACACACACACACACACACATACACACACACACACACAATCATTTTCACCAACACAAACTCATTAAGCGTTGGTTATGTAAATCACTATCTCAGATGTTCAGAGGAAAACAAAGATGTAAGTTAGAAAGGTGAAGATTTTAGCATCTAGGTATAGAGACCAGGAGTCCTGCAGGACAGTAAAAATGCACAGCCATAGCAAGTGGTCTAAATAAAAAAAGACATCTTAGGGGAAGTGATGCAACCCAGGCCTTGGAGGAGAGGCTGAGGACTGGCAGGGCATTGGGGGAGAGGAAAGAACTGTATCTCCATTCTCATTTCTTTTGATCTACGGTCCACTGGGTCACTGTGAGAGTTTGTAAATAGGCCACTGATCTAGACCATTCTAGTCAGATTGCTGGAGCAATTGGCAAAGGAGAGCTCTCCTTTTTCTGGAGTCGCATGCTCAGAGGATAGAACTGGCGCTGTGGTGGCTGTTTCTGCTACCACATGGATGGGAGAAGCTGAGTGTGAAGGCAGTATAGGAAAGTACAGCCAAGACAGTCAGACTCCTCAAGACAGAGACAAAGGGAATGGGATCTGACCCTAGTTCTTTATTTAATATCAACAAGTCATTCTAGTTTATTTTATTGAGCTAATTTGGTCTGATTAGAAGCTATTTGTAATTTGGAATACCCGTGAGGGTATTCATAAAATAGTGGGAAACCAGACATATTTGCTGGTGTTAAAAGATCAGAGGTGAGATGGGGCTAGCGTCTGGCAGGGACAGAGACGAATGTAAAGCTGAGAAGTAGTTGTTTGTAGCTAATAAGCAGGAGAAACCATTGGCAGCTTTTAAGTTAAAAAGTACAGATGGGAGAAGAGATGCTCTAGTGTGGTGGAAGACTGAGCAAGATAACGCATGGGTTTCTCTCCACCTGAAGCTTCTGCGTAGAGGGCAGGAGCTGAGGATTGTCGACAACATGAATATAGAAGGGGTGAGACTGAAAAATAGCCATATTTAAAGTGGTTAATGACAGGCTGGGGTTAATGATGTAGGGGTCCTGGTGAGAATAAGGAAGGGAACTGGGAATGATGTATACAAAAAATTAATACCATGTTGATGAATGGATGTAAGGAATGCAGGAAGGAGGCCGATGATGTTGAGTCTCTGCAGCTCAGAACAAAGAGGATGATGCCTCCACTGGTGGAAATGAGGTGTAGAACAGGTTTGGGAGAGGATGGATTTTCCCTGAGACTTCCGAAGGAGTGGGTAAAAGGTTGGACAGGGCCTTGAGGTTCTGTCCAATTCTAGAGCTGTCTGATTCTGGAGCAGGTCAGGTTGCAAATCAAGATCTGAGCACAAGGAAACTCGTACTACTAAGCAAGCTAAGAAGGTACCTAGCACAAAGGTCCACCTATGGCAGAAGTGACCTTGCCTGATGCCCCCTTTCAGCAGAACATTGCATCCTGAGACTTCACAACTCCTGATGCCAACAGTGGTGGCCTCTGGCAGTGCTAACATAAAAGATTCCCTTTTGAAGAGGTGAAGTGGTTTCCCCCCATGAACTTAAAGTATAGTTAGAGCATCTTCTCCTGAAGATGGCATGGCTGTCTGGGATGTATGGTGGAGGTCATTTTCTTTAACCACACCCTGGGGAAGCTGAAACAACATGCGAGGCAGTAGTTGTTCTAACGCCACGATGAGGACAGTTCAGGGAAAAGAGCAAGCCCAGGAGACAGACACCCCAGTGTCTCAGCTACCCCCCCCCCCATCAGTGCAGGACACCAGCCTCACCCCAGGCTCTCCTGGTGGGATTTGGCTCTGTGAAGTTTAATCCCTTTGCCCAGGACAGCTTAGCCAGTATTTTACTATCATGGTCATTCTGAATCTTTCTCTTCCACGTTACATATCTCCATGGATGACACAGCTAAAGCTCCGTGCTTGGCTGAGAGCCCAAAGGGACAGAATAGAAAGAATGGCCACTGCCTGAAAACCACACAAAAGAGACTTGTTTGTGTACAGTTCATGGACGGCCTCTTTCTCCTCCCCCAGCCCAACACACAAACACTGGCTTTGTTTAACTCAAGAAGTTCCTAAACAAACACAGTTTTACAAAGCTCATGTCTCCAGAAGTCCTCTATTACCAGTAAGGCATTTTAATTACCCTCCTAAAAGGAACAAATGTTAACTTCCTAAGTTTGCAAATTGTTATCAGAAATAGTCTGGTCATTAATTAAGTAAAAACAGTAACAATGACACAGCGAGATTATTATTGGGACCATCTGGGTTCTTCTATTTTTTTTTTTTATTGAAAATGTTAGTTTACTCTGTTATTCTTTCTACCACTGGTTTTTTCTGAGGCAGTTTGAGACTGGAGGAACAGCTTTGAAAATGTTTACATGTACTTAATTCTTTTGCATTAGGAATTTCCAATTGACTTCTCTTTTCTATTCCTCACAGCCAGGTTCAAAGGCAATCTAACTTTCTGAGCGAACCTACGTTCTTGTTGACATTAAAAAAAAAAAAAATCCTCTTTCATGTTCCTTATCCAAACTGGAACTACCTCAAATATAAACGTCGTAAAGCATAGTTACAAACTCAACCATGTTCTAAAGACTCTCCAAGGATCTGAGGGGAATAAAGTTTGGTGTCGAGCTCTTGTTTTGTTTGCTCAAGGTTCTACATTTAATCTTTAGCAACATAAGAAAAAAAAGCTTTCCATCACACATATTCAGTTGCCTTCCCCTCTCTCTTCTAGCCATGACTCTATGGCTCTCTCTCTCTCAGCCTCAGTGTTCCCGCCACAAGCCACACCATTAACAAGCCAGAGGTGGGGGCAGGAGGCAGCTTGCTAATTTCACAATCAGTTGGGAAGGGAAGGAGCAGTAACTATGGGACTTCAGAGTGTCGCACTACGTTGCTTTGTAAATGGTTAATCCAACACAGGGAAACCAGAGATGCTTAGGAAAAACTGGACCCTGACATGAAGGATGAGTCATACGCTGTCCCCTCTGCACTGCGTTATTCTGTTGTGATTATTTGAGAGGAAGAGTAACACACAGACTGTACTGAATTATTTCCATCGGAAAGCTCAACAGTAGACTGATGAATACCAACATCTCTTTCCTAGAACAAGTTATTTCTAATGATCTGTGTACCAATTTTAGAGATGGTAGGCCTCCAAGCTGTTATGTTCCAAGACTTTAAATTAATTACTACAGAGAAATTATTTTATCTATGCATCATGTGAGGATTCAAAAACTAGGTTAGGTCCTCTTTCACCTACTAGCTAAGTTCAGTACCGGTTGAGGGTACAGGAGCAGAGCAGAAGGTGAAGACAGATTGGATCTGGGCCACTGTTAAGTCATTAGTTAGTAGGAACTGCTAATTGCTTTAACCAACATGTCCAAATTTTTCCAAATTAGGAAAAGAAGACATTTGGTTATAGAATGAATGGCCTCCATTTTCAGGAAACCAGTGTCTTCTTTAGTGGCCCCTGAAAGAACTCTGTCTCCATCCATATGACTAGGCAGGCACACTTTATTAGCTGTAAACTAACTGGCTTGAGTTTTCACTCTACTCAATGAATAGCTCAGACTCAACAAAATTGGCTCACTACATGCAGACAACACTCTGAGTTACTATAATCCATATCAATTGCCAAGAGAACGGAGGTTACAAATAAATGGACTCAGAGTCAGAAGGAACCCTTGAGCCTAATCACAAACTGCCAACCCATGTAGTAAGTAGTTCATCTTTTGCTAGAGTATTTCTAAGAATGGCCCAGCACATAACAAGATGGCCTAAGATAGGCATCTTAAATAAAATAACAGCACCATGGTAGCTTAGTTACCATGCAATTCAAAAAACTGTACCATACTTTAGGCCATCCCTGTAGATGTAACCAACCGTTTTATTAAATAAGAAACACAGAACCAATGCAAAGAAGAAAGCCAAGAGGTCAGAGCTAAGAGCTAAAACCTTACCCTTCTTCCTGTGGTGGTCCTACCTCTCCGAACCAGAGCTACTTCCTGTGTTAAAGTCTTTATATAGAGTTTCTGTTCTTCCTTCTCATTGGTTGTAAACCCAACCACATGACCGCCTTGTCACGGCCTGTCTGTATAGACCTCCAGGTTTTCTATGATTGGTATTGAGATTAAAGGCATGTGTATCCAATACTGGCTGTATCCCTGAACACACAGAGACTTACCTAGCTCTACCTACCAAGTGCTGGGATTACAAGCATATGCCACCATTGTCCTGCTTTCCCATGGCTTGTTAATAGCTCTGACCCCCAGGCAACTTTATTTATTAACATACAAGTAACATTTTAATACAAATAAAATATCACCATATTTCCCCTTTTCTATTTTAATAAAAAAAAAGGAAAAAGCTTATAACTAACACATCCCACAATGGAAAAGCCTTTCAGAAGCTATGAAGAGTTACAAAAATGATGTTAATTATTAATTCAAAGCAGAATGTGTGACAGATATAAAGAAACAAAAGGCTTAAATAATAACCAAAACAAAACACACACATGCGTGCAAACACATGGGCACACAGACAAACACACATGGACATGGACACACAGACAGACACACACACATGAATATTTATTCCATGACACAACCCTTCATTCTAAAACATGTATTGAACACCTATGTACCACAACCATTATTTGGTAGAGGCTAAGCTGAAGCATATCAGATTTTTGCATTAATCTCCCCATATCTATATCCTAGTATGTATTCTTCCTTTTTTCTGGGTGCCATATTGAAAGTGCTATAGGAAATTAAGTAGGTTCTGGAAGTCCACACATGGGAGGAGTCTAGTACTGCTATCTTTCTCAGCACATGACTTCTCACCTTCAGAGTGCAGACACTGCTGATTGATTTCCTGAGGCAGTGCAGCTCACATTGCCCCTGAGCTGTCCCACCTGACCCCCACTTTCCTCTAGCTGCCGAGTGTTTCCTTAGTCATCACTCTGTCTCCATTGTCATGTGTTCGGGTATCACCACAGCTTCTTTGCCCTCTTCTGTGTCGACTGGGCAGACTCCCTATGCGCCTTGTCACAGCACTATGAAGATTTCCAAATGGTGTCCGTCCTGCTGCCAGCTCCGGCACCCAGCAGGAATGAGCAGAGGACATGGTAAGGCTGGCCTGTGCCCACCTCAGCTCTGCACGCTTCCTTTGGCACCTGCTGTAAACAGCATGTCTGTCTGGACCAGGCCACTGGCAGTCACCTCGCCACCATGGCCTTAGCCCAAACCCGGGTGATTTGATCCCACCTGGTTTGACAGTTGTTATAGGAGTTCCTTCTTCCATAGCCATGACAGAAAGGCCACAGCTTGATTCCTTCCACTGTCACTGTGACTCACGTGACTTGACTTTCTCTTTATGATATTATGGCAATAATATTAATTAGTGTAAGAATTAAAGCAACACGCAAATATACCTAAAGCAGGACTTCCTGGGAGGTAAAAATGTGTATTTGAATCTGACTCACAAAGACTTTCTAAGGACTTTTAGGGACAAGAACAAGACAAGATTTAAGATGCGCAATGCTGTAAACCTGACAGCTGGTTGGCTTGCTTTATCAATACTTGGCAGCTGAGCCCTGACATGTTTGGGTGTGCAGCAGACCACCTAGCCTGCAGCCTCCACCTCCTGCTCTGCTCTGTGCCATTCCGTCATCTCTCACTGTCAGAGTTCGGCTTTGTTCTAAGAAGGGGTGCAGGGCTTTCGTAGCCCTCCCGTTGGGAATACGAGGCACATGACTGATTTGTGTGTCTGTCCTTGAGGCTTCCTGCTACACAGGCACAGAGTGAGGACTATGTGAGCACACGTTCACTGGGTGACCTGGCCCTTTTCCAGCCTGGGCCAATGAGCACCACGCCTATCACTATGACCAATCACTAAGGTTTTAAGTTTCCCTGTTCGCTCCCACATTACTGTCCAGACCACATTTGTAACCTGTTTTCAGGCCAATAATGGTCTTTCCAGCAACGTATCCCATTCCTTATTCTACCCAGTTCTTCTCACTTCCTGAACCTTACAAAAATAAACTTTAGGATACAGTTTTAGGCTTACTAAGGAATATTGTGAATGGGAGGATTCTAAGAGTTGGTCAAAGTACAACATAGACAGACACATGGACAGGAGGAATAGTTAAAGAGATCACTGTACAAGATAGAGACCACAGTTAATGACAAAGTACTGTACCCTTGGAAATTGCTGCTAGCATAGATTGCAAATTGCATTTAACTATGAGAAGCTAATGGATATGCCAGTCTGATATAATCACTTCATAAGCACACACACTACAGACAGAACAGCACCATGTTGTCCCCTATAAATACGATTTTTATTTGCCAGGAGTTAGTATGTTTTTGAAGTATGAAGATGTTACAGGGATTTCTCATACATTTCTGTATGCAGTTTTCCCTACTGTTCATGTCTGACATCAATGTGGTCAGACTATACACCCTTTAAAAGCTTTCCTTTAAAAAGTGAGAGTAACCATCTGAAAACTCTTTAGCTTAGGGTCGGGGTGTAGCTCCATGGTTGAGGGCTTATCTGGCATGTGGAGGCCTTGCATTAAATCCCAGTTCAGGGAAAAGAACAAGCATGCGGCTCGCTGCAGTAAGTACATACCACAACTGTGCAGCTATTACCACCGTCTCTACAGAGCTGGTCTGCAAAAACAAAACTTTCTATTAAACAAGAACTCCCCAGTCCTCCTGTCAATCAGTGCTTTAATTTCTGCCTCTGTGGATCTGAATACTCTGAAGACCCGGGGTAAGCGCGATCGTACAGGATTCTCTCTTTCTGTGATCGGCAGTGTTCAAGCTCCCTGTGTTGGCCACAGGCAGCATCCTCGGCCAGCTTGCAAAGGAGCAGACCTTACATTCCCGCCTCCTGTGCTTCATTCTCCCTTCCCAGAGGCTCTCCACTTCCCAGGCTCTCAGCCCAGCCTGTTTCTAGTTCTGAGACTTCCCCCTCAAATCCTCAGCACCTGAAATCTAAGACCCCTTAGGAGACATTTTAAAAACACCAATTAATGGCAGTCCTTGTCCTGAGCAATTTTACAAATCTTATTTAACTTCATGACTTCCTGGCGAGGTGGGGACTAGTTTATGTGATTCCACTTTCCAGAGCAGCCCAGCACAGGGAGGTGCCGTGGCTTTCAAAGGGAACTCAGTTACCACGAGGCAGGTCCGGAATTAGAACCTCGGCGGTCCCAAACATCCTGTGGTGTCTCAGTTCCTGCCGGTCCTGGCTCTCCTTCCACGGGTAGCTGTTCAGTTCTCTGCACTCCTAACACTCGCACAAATAAACACAGCACTTCACTGACTGACTGCAGCTGGGCTCTTTCCTCTTGGACTCTGTCTCCACAGCACTGCGTGTCAGCTTGGGCCTCTGGGTGCCAGCATCTCTGGGCCATGCCTGAGCTTGGAGGCTCCTGTCTTGACCTACTGACCGCCGAGGCTCAGGAGCCCCTGTGTCTTGCCCTGGTTGGCATGAGTCTAGTCCTTCCCCTCTTCCCTCCATCATATATCAGTGGGGATTTACTTTCCAGTTTCAACTTAACTTTACCTAGTTTTGTGAGTCCTTAATGTTTAGTTAAATGTAACTATCCAAGACAGCTCAGGTGGCTTTCATAGCCCACCCCCATCTTCCTTTGTTGGAAGGCTGAAGCACACCCTAAATCCATGTCCAAACCACCGTATTCCTCTGACTTGACAGCAGAAGACACGGTACAGCTGGGAGGCACCACCACTGCTACAAGAGCAGCAGAGATGTCAGCATGTCCTCTTCTCACTTCTGAAGTCATCTCTGTTCTCAGTGGACCTGGGCTACGGGGGTGCGGGTGCTGTCTTTGGGCTGTGCAGAGGGAAGTGTTGATGTTTTAGGTGCTGGGTACAAAAGGCACTCATAGTAGTGAAAGGCAGAGTCCATGGCTGCGGTAGGGAGGAGACAGGTGCTGAGAAGGGCAGGCCAACTGAAGAGCATGCAAATCTCAACACATAGCGCCTCTGCTTGTGGCATACAGCTGAGCTTAGCGTCTGATCTTCCATCGCTGCCGCGGGGCAAACAGGTGATCGTGTGTGTGTGTGTGTGTGTGTGTGTGTGTGTGTGTGTGTGTGTGTGTTTAGCATGTGTGCAGTTGCGGTTGGCTGTCTTAGAAGACAAATGCTCTTATAAATTCTTCACTGGGAAACAGGAAGCTCCCACAGAGGTGGTCAGAACCTGAAGTGATGTGACAAGACCTCTGATTTATGGTCCCTTCACTGTAAGACAGAACTAGACAGTGTGGGGAGGGAGCAGCTGCTGTGGGGGCTGGTAGCAGACCGAGTGTGGGCGTGTACGTGCATATCTGTGTAAAAGAGACGTGGGGGAATTGCGCACACTAGGTATCTCATGTTCAGACTGCCAACTGTTACTTGGGGATGATGTCATAAAACATATTCAGATCTAAGTTCTAAAATCCCATAGCTCTATCCAAGAGCAGGAAAGTGGCTTTGTAAATTATAGTTCGTGATAGAATTTTGGAGTTATATAGGCCATTCTCAAATATTCCATCTTGTCTTTCAGGCACACAGATACTGTACGTATGTATAACTCCACTCCCCTGAACTTGGCTTGTGGTCTGACTGCCTCGGGCTGTGGAAAGCAAGCTGAGGTCACAGGCACTCCTTCCAGGAAGAGCATTTAACAGCCACTCTGTAATTTGCGGCTCTTCCCCCTAGCTTTAGCAATTTCAGATGTCCTGCCCCGCCTGACCGCTTGAGTCCAAGAGACTATGGTGAGCAGAGCCCTCTGCTGGCTAGAGTCAGGAATGCAGTGAGCGAAGCCTGACAAGTTTTTTTTTCTCTCTCTCTCTTTTAATTAATTATTTTTTCCATTTATTTTACATCCTGATCACAATTTCCCTCCCCTCCTCTCCTCTGTTCCCTCCCTCCCGCCTCTCCTCTGCCCCCATCCACCCCTCCTCTGTTTCTGTTCAGAAGGGGAAAGGCCTCTCTTGAGTGTCAACAAAGCATGGCATATCAAGTTGAGGCAGGACGAAGCTTGTGACCGTCCTCTGCTCATCCATCCTCTCTTTTGTGAGAAGCAGCATCTCCAAATGCAGGAAACTGCTGCCCAGGGCCACAGTAACCCCTGACAAACTGACCAATTCAGCCAGGGAAGGGCGTCTGCAGCACATACTGGACACACGGGGAGCCCAAGGACCCACAACAGAGCTGGGCTGAGCCAAGTCAGAGGCAGTGGGCCCCCGGGATGTAAACATCTTCCACAGGACAGCTGGCCTCCCTGTGGCTGCCAGGGGCGAGAGCAGCATTCACAGGGGAGTGGGCCTCTCCAGCTGCCCAGCTCTCCAGCTCCCAGCAGCATCACGATCCAGGCCTCTCCAGAGAGACAACAGGAAGGTATTAGCATGAGCTCTGGGGAAGGGCAGTTGAGGTCCTGATGAGCTGGGTAACTTCTGCAAGCTATCATGTGCTTTCATTTTCTCATCGGTAAAAAGACAGTGACAGTATTGAGGATGACCTCCGATCAGAGTCTGAGGGTGAAGTCTCCTACAGGCTACTCCCATGGCTGTTTTCATTCCTCCCAAATCCCTTAGCTCCCCCAAAGTAGGGGGGGGGGTCTTAGAAAGGTTATATGCTGATAACTGTTGAGAGACACTCAGCTTATATATTCAGTGAGTCAGCACCACTAAGGGTCTCAAGGGGCTCCTTACACCTGACTAGACTCCATGGGACAGACTGTAGCACCATTTATGAAACGGAATATTTGCTGAGGGCTTGGTACACCCTTCCTAACAGTGTTAAGAGTCCATCATATTGCACCCTATGGTGGAGAAGGCTAGAATCCTAGAGGACATTGAAAGGGACTTAAAAGTGAAAGGCCTGTATGACAAGAACTTCAAGTCTCTGAAGAAAGAAATCAAAGAAGATACCAGAAGATGGAAAGATCTCCCATGCTCATGGATCAGTAGGATTAACATAGTAAAAATGGCCATCTTACCAAAAAGCAATCTACAAATTCAATGCAATGCCCATTAAAATCTGAATGCAATTCTTCACATATCTTGAAAGAACAATACTCAACTTTATATGGAAAAACAAAAAACCCAGGATAGCTAAAACAATCCTGTACAATAAGAGAACTTCTAGAGATATTGCCATCCCTGACTTCAAGCTCTACTACAGAGGTATACTAATAAAAACCACATGGTATTGGCATAAAAACAGACATATGGATCAATGGAATTGAATCCAAGATTCAGATGTAAACTCACACACCTGTGAACACCTGATTTTTGACAAAGACGCCAAAATTATACAATGGAAAAAAGAAAGCATCTTCAACAAATGGTGCTGGCATAACTGAATGTCGACATGTAGAGGAATGCAAATAGATCTATATCTATCACCCTGCACAAAACTCAAGTCCAAGTGTATCAAAGACACCAACATAAATCCAGTTACATTGAACCTGATAAAAGAGAAAGTGGGAAATAATCTTGAACACACTGGCACAGGAGACAACTTCCTGAACAGAACACCAAAAGCATAAGCACTAAGATCAACAATTAATAAATTAGACCTCATGAAACTGAAGTTTCTGTAAGGCAAAGGACACCATCAATAGAACAAATGGCAGCCTACAGAATGGGAAAAGATCTTCACCAACTCCACGTCTGACAGCTGATCTCCAAAATATATAAAGAACTCAAGAAACTAGCTATCAACAAACCAAATAATCCCACTAAAAATGGGGTACAGTCTAAACAGAGAATTCTCAACAGAAGAATCTCAAATAACTGAGAAACACTTAAGGAGATGTTGAACATCCTTAGTCATCAGGGAAATGCAAATCAAAACGACTCTGAGCTTCCATCTTAAACCTGTCAGAATGGCTGAGATCAAAAATACAAATGACAGCTCATGCTGGAGAGGATGTGGAGCAAGGAGAACACTCCTCCACTGCTGGTGGGAGTGCAAACTTGTACAGCACTTTGGAAGTCATTATGGCGGTTTCTCAGAAAACTGGGAATCAATCTACCTCAAGATCCAGCTATACCACTCTTGCGCATATACACAAAGGATGCTCAGTCATTCCACAAGGACACTTGCTCAGCTATGTTCATAGCAGCATTATCCGTAATAGCCAGAACCTGGAAAAAACCTAGATGCCCCTCAACTGAGGAATGGATACAGAAAATGTGGTACATTTACACAATGCAGTATTACTCGACTTTTAAAAACAAGGACACCAGGAAATCTGAAGGCAAATGGATGGAACTAGAAAAAAAAATCATCCTGAGTGAGGTAACCTAGACCCAGAAAGACAAACATGGTACGTACTCACTCATAAGTGAATATTAGCTGTAAAGAAAAGGATAACTATCCACAGACCCTGAGAGACTAGGTAACAAGGAGGGTTCATGGAGAGACACCCAGATCTCCCTGGGAAGGAGAAATAGAAAAGATTTTGTGAATGGACTGAGGGTGGGTGGGGATGGGAACATGAGTGATCAGGTTTGGGGGGGTGGAGGGAGAGAGTACTGAAAGAGGTTACTGGAAAGGGGGGCATTTCAGGGTCAGGTAAAAACCTGGCACAAGGGAGACTCCCAGGAATCTACAGGGAAGACCCCAGCTTAGACTGACTCCTAGCAATAGCAGATACGTAGCCTGAACTGGCCATCTCCTGCGACCAGACTGGTGCCAACTGTCATCAGAGAGGATTCATCCAGCAACTGATGGAAACAGTTGCAGACCCACAGCCAAACATTAGGTGGATATCTTGGAATTCTGCAGAAGGGGAGAAAAAAGGATTGTAGGAGTCAGAGTGGTCAAGGATACCCCAAGAGAACTCACAGAATCAACTAACGTGGGTTCATAAGGGCTCATAGAGACTGAACCAACAACCAAGGAGCTTGAATAGGACTGACTGCATATATGTGACAGTTGTGTAACTTGGTCCTCTTCGTGGGACTTCTAACAGTGGGACAGGGGCTGTCTCCGACTCTTTTACAGGCTTTGGGGACTCTGTTCCTCATACTGGGTCACCTTGTCCAGCCTTAATACATGGGGAGGTGCTTACTTAGTCTTACTGCAACTTGATATGCCATGTTTTGTTGATACTCAGAGGAGACTTGCCCTTCCCTAAACAGAAAAGGAGGAAGAGTGGATTAGGGGGTGGCAACAAAGGGTGGTGGTGGGGAGGGACTGGGAGGAGAGAAGGGAGGAGAAACTGCAGCCCAGATGTAAAATAAATAAGTAAATAAATTTATTAAAATAAAATAAAAGAGCCAAGCCATAAAGGAAGAGAGAGAGAGAGAGAGAGAGAGAGAGAGAGAGAGAGAGAGAGAGAGAGAGAGAGAGAAAGGAAAGGAAGGAAGGAAGGAAGGAAGGAAGGGAGGGAGGGAGGGAGGGAGGGAGGGAGGGAGAGAGAGAGAGAGAGAGAGAGAGAGAGAGAAAGAAAGAAAGAAAGAAAGAAAGAAAGAAAGAAAGAAAGAAAGAAAGAAAGAAAGAAAGAAAGAAAGAAAGAAAGAAGGCTTAAATTTCAAAATAAGACTCAGGGTAGTATTTACCTATATTCTGTCTGCACCCAATAGTGGAGAAAATTGTCCCCACATAATGTACATTTTGGTTCACTACTATGTTGTCCTTAGAACAGTAGTTAGGTACAGAAAATGTCCAATAATTTCTCATGGAGAGGCTGGATGAGGGACCAGCAGAAGTGTGGTGGTGGGGGGCAGTGGGGAGAGGAAACAGCCATCATAAGTGAGGGAGGAGAGGCATTGGGTGCTTGCAGCTACCAGGCTGATGCAAGGGGGTGGTCCAGAAAGCTTCAAGGGTCATGGCCGCGGAACAATGAAATAACCTGGAGGAAGAGTGTCTCCTAACAGGCCAGCTTTGCTACTGCTCTCCCTGGATCCAATGTTCAGACAAGCCAAGGCACCCCCATCAGGACTGGGGAGATGCCCCAGTTCTGTGCATCTGAGCCCACTCCCACCCCGCCCTGAAACACTGAATCTCTCAGGGTGGCTGAGAAGATTAAATGCAAGGATGAACTGAATGTGAGGGACTGTGCCTATCATCCTAGCACTGGGGCTAGGAGAGTATTGAGGCAGGGGGATTGTGAGTTTGAGGCCAGCCTGTGCCACAGAGAGAGTTCTGAGCCAGACTGGACTCCACAGAGAGAACTTGTCTCAACAAAATGAAACACGAAACAGGAGGCAATACAACACCAGCACATGGCCAGCGCTCAGCAAACAGTAGCCATGTTTTGAAGGCACCAAATTGTGCAGGTGGTTTATTTCTTTAAAGCTTGTTTTTGGGTTGTTTTCTAGTTACTGGGTGCTTATTAAAATTAGTCTTGGATACTTATCAGTGCACATTCTGCTCTGAAAGTGGCAAACCAGTGGAGCCAGTAGAGGCACCAGCCCTGGGTGAACATGGACAGACTCTGAACGTCAGTAGCCTGTGCTCAAAGAGCAGGTACTGGAATATGAGCGAGGCCCTCAGAGCTCTCTGCCTCCAGCCCTCAAGAGAGAGGGGACATTGAAAGGTGGTAGGCTTGATAAGTGTCACACAGGGAAAGGACTCAATTCCTGACAGTAGTTCAAAGTAAGATGTGTAGAAAATGTTGAATTGCTGAATTGAAACGTGCTATAGAAAGCCAATGTTCTGGCCCTGGGTAAAGGGGGCCTCTCTGGAGGACTGGGTGTGACAAATGTCCGGCTGCATAGGCTTACCAGGGGCTCTGGCAAGGACACAGCCTTTACTCTTTGTCTCTACCATCTCCAGGATGTGTGGGCTTAGTTTTACAAAAAGGATACACACTCAGACCAAATTTTCTTGTGTGTCATTAGAAGTTCACACTTACATGAAATTCTCTATACTTCATCCTTTCAAACACACACTGACACAGTGAGGAAGTTTCCCAAGTCAGTCAGAGGCTTCATTTGCATGAACCCCATTTCCCTTCATTTAAAAGGTGCCTCAAGCAATTAAGACCATCAATCCTGAGATAACAAGGTCAGCCCTTCCAGACAGAAGACTGCTACAGTGAGAACCCAAACAGGGTTCTGGAATTTGTCCTGGAACTGAACTTTGTCACTGGGAAATAGCCAATTCCAATTATTTACACTCAAGAGAAAGAGACACATACTTAACAGAAACTTGTGAGCACAAAACATATTTACTTTCCTTTTGGGGGGAAGTTGGAGACACACATTCCAAGATATCCAATCATATGTGTTTATTGCCACACCCCACATCACCCCTCGGCAATCACCAATCAGAAACTTCTTCTCCCATCATCCTTCCCCACTCAGTTGGTTCCCCAGCATCTTTCTCCATCTTTGTTCCATGCTTCACCTCTAGGTTTTCATCATGCTGCATTAATTCTTGTTACAGTCTACCCAGAGCTGGACACAGCCTAGGTCTCAGGGTCCCATTTAAACTGCCCACCTCAGGCAGACTGTCTTCTGGAGACAGAGCACCACTTGTCTCCAGCCCTCTCCACCCCCTCCACTATCTCTTAAAATACAGTATGGTTATGCTATTCTACTTCTTAAACCACGAGCTCTGATCATAATGATGATATTGAAGATGACAGGTCCCAGCCCCAAGTGCTTGGTATGATCCTTTCTATTTCATAGCTGATGAAGTTCAACAGTATTGAGTCATTTGCCAAGGTCACATCATTTCCATGTTCCTCTTCTTTTAAAGATAGAATTGTATCAGAGTGGTACTCAAGGAGGGGCTACCAGGCTGGGGTCTCCTCAGAGGCTCGAGAAGTGAATGAATCATGTCATGGGAGGTGGTCTGGTGGGACCGCAACAAAGCAGTGTGTAACTGTGTCCCTCGGGACTGAGCATGAAGCTCGTGAGAGGAGGAGGAACACACCAGGCCCCCACGCTGTGCTCATACCCTCCTGAATCCCAGCTACACCCAGAGGACCATGTGATGTACTTCCAGTCTCTCTGCATACCTGGTTTCTGTTCATTCACAGGTAAATACCATTCACCCATCCTGCTTCGTTGGATTCCTCAATGGTGATGGACATCCTTTATTACTCTAGAGTTCACATCACCTTCCGCCGTTATGTCACTCAGTTTCCGACATCTTTCTACACATGGTCTTTATGCTGCACTGTGGGCCCTTTGTGAGCTTGGCTCAGGGTCCATTCAGTTCCTAGCCTGTTCTTGGAATGGTGCCTGGCACCCCGAAGGTACTTAGTGAAGTATGCAGAAAATGGATTGAATTGATGAGGAGTTGGCTCAGTTTATAAATAAACATAGTTTAAAAATTCGCCTTCATTTTCTATGGCATATTGGTCTAAGGGCATCTAATAGGCAATGGAAGAATTCTGGTTTGGGTGCCTGACAGTCTAAATGGAAACTTGGAACCTCTGCCATGCTAGTGAAAATAGCATCACACATTATTATAAAAGAGTTGAGAATTCCAATCCAGATGCAAACCCACAAGAAAATGGTGCATTCAGATAGAAACTGGTAAGGGATCAGTGGGTTCACTTTCTGTGAAGTACATAATCTCCTGCCCTGTGGGGATGAGAAGTTTGCAATGGAACTCAACCTTCCTAATGTTGCGACCCTTTAATACAGTTCCTCCTGTTGTGGTGACGCCAACCATAAAATTATTTCCATTGCTACTTTATAATTCCACTACTGTTATGAATCATAATGTAAATATCTGATATGCAGATGGTCTTAGGTGCCCCTGTGAAAGGGTCATTTGACCCCCCCAGGGGGTCTTGACCCACCAGTTGAGAACCACTGCTTTAAGACATCTCACAAAGTACAAAAATCCCTACAGTAATTGAGACCATTGCTGTTAGTATATACATCTTATTTCAAAGCTTGCATATTCCTGTTCTAGGAAATATTTTCCAGTGGGCCTGTGGCTAACCTCTCATGTTATTTCAGGATCAGCTCTGGTAGAGATTTATTGAAAGAAAAATTCAAGAGATCCACTGTCTTTCCAAAGGAAACAAGGAGGCCACAGCTAGAAAGAAACACACTCCCTTAAGCACACGTGCAAGATCTCAGGTCCAGAAGGTTCAACACCATCAAACCATATAGCCCTCAGACGAGGCAGTAACGTGAAGGGAAGAAAGCTCTGAGTCAGCAAGTATGTGAAGCAGGAACAGGGCGAGGAGGCAGCTACATGCTCAGGCTTGGGGGACCACCATCGGAGTCTCTGCTAGTGTCCCGAGAGGAAAAGAGGCAGGGAAGGGTGCTGCCCAGGGAAGTACTCCATCCCAATCTGTTTTCAGACACAGGATCACAGGAGCTGGGAGGAGGAGGAGGACAGCAGGGGAAGGGTCACAGCAGGTGCAGAGCCTGGAAAGAAGCCATGGGCTCATTCAGATTCACCTTTTATTTTAGGTTTTCAAAATTTAAAAAAAATAATTTATTGTATGTGTATAAGTGTTCTGCCTGTGTGTGTGTGTGTGCACAACATGTGTGCAGTGCTCACCAAGCTCAGAAGAGGGTGCTGGATCCCCTGGAACTGGAGCGGTGTATGTGGAAAGAATGTGGGTGCTGGGAATCAAATCCTGATCCTAGCAAGACCAATGACTGCTCTTAACTACTGGACCATCTCTCCACCACCACCCCCCATCCCCGCTTCCCCTTTTGAGGGCAGGTCCTGTTTATCCCAGGCTGATCTTGAACTTGCTATGTAGCTGAAGATGACCTTAAATTCCCGATCTTGCCTCTATCTCCCAAGTGCTGGGACTACAAGCATGTGCCATCCCACTTAGCTTGCATATATTTTAGCACTGGAATCATGAAACTTGGACAGTGAGGACTTAGAGGTAAGGAGGAGGAATCAGAGATGAGTTCTGGGCAGATGGTGGTATGTTTCTAGATAGGAAGATGTGAGTACAGGGAACTAACTGGCTGGCTTTAGACACACAGCCTTGTGAGACTAGAAACAGAAACAGTGCAGCAGCTGTGGCACTACAAGGCATCTGGCACTGAGAAGGCATGGCTGCCATTATTAGTGTCACTGCCCTTATTACTGCCAACAACAGAGTCACCAGGACCAAGGGGAGCAGAACGGAATGACAATGCTTGTATTAGGGCTGGCTTGCCTACACCGTAAGTATTGGATGTTTATTGGTAAGTTGGTTCAAATGCCTTGAATGCTGACTACAGATTGATCTTCACTGATATGACGTTGGTTTTGATGGCTCGAGAGCACTGTCACAGAATGGCTACTGACTGTTTCCATTCTTCCGAAGTGGAAAGCTTTAACTCAGAATAGACACATAGCTTCTCAGCGTCAACAGCAGCATTCCTACTGGAGCACTTTCTATCTGGATGGTATTCATGCCTGAGATGCAGTCACCACAGGAGGAGAAAGCCTCTGGCTCCCAGAGGGCGGTGTTGCCTTAAGTGAGAAAGCTCATCTTGATTCCCCACCACCATCCCCGAGCTCTTGACTTAGCAGGTATGTGCTCTCATAATCCTCCACTGCTCTCCACTGTTCGAGATGAGTCAGCAGCAGCTACATCTGCAGCCCAGTGAGCACGGGGAGGCAGGAGGCTTGACGGGCTCCGCCTCTGCTCCATCCACATTTATTTCAGGAAGATGGACGGGACAGACACAGTTAAAAGAACAATCCGCACAGGGAAACAATAATTAAAGAAACTCCACTGTCAAGGTCTTCCTGTGGGCATAATTTACGATTACCATTCCTTGCTCTCCCCTCCAGCCTATTTTAATTGGATTCCAGTATGTACTACTGGATCCCTTACTTTACTGTGATGGTTTTTGACAGCTTACACAAAGTATGTGTCTATACCCTGCAACCTGGATGCTGCCAGACAAGAGTCTTCAACAGTAAATGAATAAATGGACAGACATGCGTGGTAAAGACAGCAGATTCACAAACCAAATTGAAATGTTTCAGTCATTTCCCACTTCTCAGTGCCAGTACCTACGACTTAGTTTCCATGGTGAATACACACAAACTACCTCCCTGCAGTGCTTTGTAATAAGTAGCATCTATGACTCTTCTTTCTGCTACATGTAAAGAAGAGAAGCCCCATTTTAGAGCAGATAAAATAATTATGATTGTAGTTGAGTATGTGTTCAAAGAAGGTGCATTTACTTTTTCTCCACGAGCATCATCTCAGATCCCAATGTTTAATCAAAGTGTTTTAATAACAAGTACTGTCCAGACAACTGTTAGTTTCTCTGTGTGTGGAATCACGTGGCCTTTAGAGGATCTCTTCTCAGTTTTGGCAGCCAAAGGGTCAGCTTCCTAGATCCCATCAATAATTTGTGGGTTTTAATTTATAGACTCCATCAGTTCCTATATTTAAGACTAGAGACTCATTCAGACAATGACAATGGTGACCACAGCTGACCGAGGGAAGAGAGGCATTATCTGGAGCCCAGTCTCTTCAACTGTTGCAGCCCCATGTGGGGCCTGTGACTGAAGGTGTGGGTTGTGGAAAAGCTGGCAACAGCAAAAGGGCTCTCAATATGCAAGAACCAAAAACTAATTAAAAATCCCATGTGTGAGTCCTGGGTGTTTCTGACAGTACTTGCCTGGGTTGCATTTTCAAGCAACTTCATTGCCACCTTGGTTCTGAATACACAACACCCACAGTTACTGTGTATGCCTTCACATCACACAATACCAGGAGAGAAAACAGGGGTGAACAGTGGACTGTCCCCAAAGCAGGTCTTACTCATGGTGTAGTCTGGTTCTCAAGCAGGAAGTCATTGATGCTACGGAGCCCAGTAGGGGAATTAATCTCATGGTACTCTGTGTCAGATATATTCATATCAAAACAAAAGGAAGGATTATATAACAATTTAAAATCACTAATAAAAAGTTGGGGAAACTGAGAACAGGTATATCTTTAAAAGTAATCTTTTCTACTGATCTATAAAAGATCTACTTCAATAGTGGGCCAGGAAACCACATAGACAGAGGTGCCCTCTGAACACTACTCTGAAAACCCAAGTTGCTCTTTAATTCTTTATCGGGGAAACAAAAAGTGCTCCAAGGTAACTGACACTGGTACCAAATACTTCCCAGTAGCAATGCACTGGAAAAGAACTCATAAATTTAGGTTTCTCTGAAACCAGGTCCTTTGGTAGGTGGGTGAGTACACTCGACCTAAAAGTGACTGAGATGTGACAGAATGAATGGTGAATAGTTTATAAAATGGGACTCCTAAGCAAAACACAGTAGTTCTTGTTGAGTCAGTGAGGGACACACACACACCCATTTGGTAAACAAGGTCACCTAAAAAGAGACTGTAAACAGGGTGTTCCTAGAAACAATGTTTTGCTAAGAATAATCCCAACAGAACGCCCCTCCCGTCTGGATTATGCAGAAGGTGTAGCAAAGGCAGATATTGGACTAACGAATGTAGATCAATAAGGGACAGTCAAGGTAACCTGACATAGGGAAACCTCTTGCAGGCCCCTAAGTCAAATTCAGTTCAATTGCTTCCTGTCATCATGGAGGAAACTCCTTCCCAGAGCAATTAAAGAACAGAGACCTTTGAAGTCTCCAAAAGGATGATGGGGCCTCACGACAAAGATTCCACAAGGACTGATAACACCACTAAGCTGAAAAACACCACCTAAAGATCAGCTTTGGACTACAAACTGATCAGGACAATGCTTAACCTCAGGTATTAATATTAATAATAGTGTTTAATTTTGTACCCTCTTGGCTTTGTGGGCTGTCTTCAGTTTTCCCAAACAGCTGTAAAACAGCAGCTGGGTTCTGGACCTTCTCCAACAATGGAGATAGGGGAAAATTATTTTGTTTACCTAACCACACCTTTTGTGGTTAGTAAGTGTGTAAGCAAGTATCAAAACTTTCTGAAACCTATTAAGCTGAGTTATGAAGCCTAGAGCACATTTTTAAAATAACTAAACAAACAAACAGAAAGCTATGGAGAGTTTTGAGCAAGACATGGGCATTAAACACAGAACATACTCATTTAATGGGATCCATATAGCTAAGACTCAGACAATGTATGCTTTCCAATTTCTCTTGGGTCTTAGAGAGTATTGATCATAACATACTTATTTAATATTGTCTGACTGCATGACTGCTCCCTGGTAAAGGGGCAATCCTTGCCAAGCTTCCCCAACTCTGGAAAGCTGGGCAGAGCATTCAGCATGTGTTAGTGAAAACATATGAGCATACTCAGCATTCTTCAGAGGGTCTGGAGAGGGCTCTTTCTACTGTAGCAAAGTCATTTTGATTATTTCCAATAAATATTTATTTCATTTGGCACAGAGCTTAGGGCCATGTTTTATTAATTAGCCTTGTGTTTCATTGTAAATACTAAAATAGAAGTCTTTTAAGTTCCTCAGGACACAAGAAGCATTTTCAGTGGCATGCTAATATCACCTTGGGGACTTTGGGGATTTGAGTCCTGATACTGGATGGGTGTCTAGCACCATACAGAACCACCTTACAAAACAAGGTAAGTTTTATTAATAATTCACATCCCCAAAGGTGTCTGCAAAACTTCCTTTAGAAGATCTCAAAGCACCAGATGTGAATTTTTTTGTTAAAAAATTAGCTTAGAAGCACAAATACTCGGTGCTTACAATTTTAGAAGACACAGTATCTGTCTGGAATTCTGGGTCAAAGACAGCAGGTTAGGGTCGAGTTAGGCTTAAAAATGTTTGTCCAAATATGCAACAGATGACACTGCAATTCCAGCAATGTTTACCCATTCTAGAAGAATCCCTCAGTACACTGGGGAATGTCCTTGGATAAGGAAAACAACCAGCAAGGCTGGGGCTATTTGCAAATGGTGCAGAAACTACTAAGAAATAACTTCTCCTATGGCACTGAAGGGACAGAAGTCACAGGCCATTCTTCGCTGTGGGAAGCCAGCTCCCACATCTTAAAGAGTTCCTATGAGGAGGAAAGAGGAATAAGGAATTTGTAGATAGAAAGATAGTGGCAATGAGACAGACAGAAACACTTCTGTCTCTTCAATAGGGCTTTTTATAACAATGCCAAGGGGCATGGCAAAAGACCTCCCCCTTGCTAGATCAAAGCATACTGCACAGCCAAGTGCAGACTCTTCCACATACCTGGTAACCATGCCCATGGTGAAGTCATCCCCTTATGCAGCCCTGCTGGGTAAAGCAAGCTCACTAGGAAACCTCTGTGGGCCCTCACAGCTCCCTCCTCTTAATATAATAAAGGGTCCCTCAGGCTCCCCAGATAGACTGTGCCTGCCTTAGGTCATCTTCTTCAGCTAGACAAGCCTTGGCCGTCATGGAGATACACTTTCTGTCAAGCATAATCTGTCTTATGTCGGAAGCTAGCAAGAAGAATGTTGCCCGTCTTTAACTATCAGCCTCTGGCAGGAGTGGGTGCAGAGCTTAAGTCAACTCTGATTCACATCCCTACTAAGAGCTTGCAAGCAGTTGGAACAACCACAGCAATCCCTAGGCTGCCACACCCCCCAGTAAAGGAGTAGAGGATGACCAAGATGGAGTGTACTTTTTTGAATGGGTCTAAGATGTCTTTAGCAGCCTTAGCTGTGCCAAGCCCTTTATAAAATCAATAAACTCTTGATGCAAATGCATCAAATAAACTGCATCAAACTTAAAAGATTCTCTTATCTTCACCAAACCATGGTGCATTAATATCAACTAGTTAACATAATTCTAGTATGAACATTACTATACATCTTTACAACTAGCATGAATATTACTATACATATTTACAACTCTCACATTCAAAAGCAAACTCTCTATAGGACTACTTTACAAACTTTAGCAAACATCTAAAAGAGATCTCTTAACAGAACTATTTATTCTTTCTTCCAACAAAACAGAGAGTACATGAATCATGAATCACCACAGTTAAAATTGCAGGTGAACTCAAACTGTTTCATTTCTGAAGTTTGAAGTTCAGAGTCAGTTTTGATAAAATCCTTAAAGTTTCACTAACAGTTTGAAATCAGAACCTAATTTGTCAGTGGCTCGAGAGAGTCTTTATATCCAACTCCCTCGACCCTGGAATTTTGTGAGTGCCACTGCTAGGGGGCTGTAACATTCAGGATGATGCCACTCCCCCAGAGCCACCTTTCCTGCTGGGCCCTCCCAGCCATTCTGGAACAGGTGGAAGTATGCCCAGTGGTAGATGATTGCCAGCCGGGGGGCTGTCCCTATACCCAAACTTATTGCAGCTCTCCTGAATACCACAATTCAAACAAATGCTGCTGAAACTTCTCTCCCTGAAACAGCAGTACTTTATGACAGTCTTTCCCAAGAACCTTGCTTCCGGGCAAGGATGGTCACCATAGTGAGTGAGCTGCCTCTCTGTTCAGCTAGTAGGACTCAGGAACTGCCTCTTAAAGGGGCCACACAATAATTTGCAGTGTGGCTCCGGGCTCTGTTTCATCACTAAATGGTAACAAAACCTTCATCCCAACTTGTCCCTTCTCTCAAGATGCAGAGTCCCTGATGCCACTGCCACTGCTCAGGCACTCTGCTAGCAGCTTTCTGTTCTGGGCGTAGGGGCTTGCATCCTCATTTCTGCCTAGTTTATACAGCCAAACACAGCCTCAGCATTTCCCGTGCTGCCATTGCAGCTACTGCTACGGACTTAGACTCTGCTCTTTTCACTGCAGGGAGGATTTCAAAGCCTCTGCTGCTCTCCCCATGCCAGGGCTCATCCCACCTGGCATCTTGTCAGCTGGCAGCTTTCCCCTGGGTCCTGCACCACCTCTGCTGCAGTTCCACCCTTGGGGATGCTGCCTGGTGACCACAGGGACCCCAGTGTCCCTGGAACACACTCAAACTCAGAGGTGCCTGCTCCCTGGCCCTCCGCTAGTTGCCTCCCAAATGCTGGCTTGAAGAGAAGACAAAGCACTAAGAGCAAGGGTTTGCAATGCTTCAGGGAATTTTTATGCTAGGGCAATTATGGGTGGCTTTTCCATTCTGATACATGTTCCCTCAGGTGAGTCTAATTCCACCCCTACAGAAGGAAAATGCGATCTGAACAGTTTCCAGTTTTTGAGTAAGAGAAATTACTTTTTCAAGCCTTCCAGTTCCTCCCTTGCCTCATCCCAAGACTTCTTTTTCCTAAACTCGGCTTCATGATCAAGAGGGAATTGACCCTGATTATACAGTGCTGTAAAAGTGTTTTCAGGCACTGCTGGTGGAGCAGAGGGTTTTGTCTCACCTGCTTCTGCCTCAGGAAAAATTGCCCCCCTGCACCTCAGGGCTTAGATCTAAGCTGTCCATAGGCCAAAAGCTTCCACAGGAATCTTTTCCGGCCTATTTTCCTCATAGCATTTTTGCATTCTGACTCCGACTCTCCCCCAGGAGTCTTCGTCCAGAGTCCCATAGTTGGAGAACCAAGGACACAGCTCCTTGTTGTGCACTTGTTGCTTCTCTACTCTACGGTTTTTCCTGCACCATATTCCTATACCTAACCCTATATTTTTGCCTAATTTTAATAGACAGAAATTAAGAGAGAGAGAAAGACAGAAACCTAGACAGAGAGACATACTTGCTGCTGCCTAATCCTTTCTATATACAATTTTTGCTTCCAAAGAATAAAATACCACTGCCTTCATTTTGATACAAAACCAGACATGTCCAACTGCTTCCATGGGGTTCCCTACTCTCACTTATCTATCCCTGCACCCAAGTAAGTCCCTACTTCTGGTGCCACTTTTTAAAGGGATCCTATGAGGAGGAGGGAGGAATAAGAAATGTTTTAGATAGAAAGATAGTATAGATGAGACAGACAGAAACACAGGATAGCTTCAGGAGGACCTGGGTCAATATCTAACGGTCCCTTCTGTCTCTTCAAAAAGGCTTTTTATAATAATATCAAGGGGTGGGACAAAAGACCTCCCCCCCTTGCTAGATCAAAGCATACCACATAGCCAAGTGCAGACCCTTCCACACACCTGGTAACCATGCTTTGGTCAAGTCATCCCCTTATGCAGCCTTACTGGTAAAGCAAGCTCAGATCTCACTAGGAAACCTCTGTGGGTTCCCACACTTTGCAAACTCTGCTTCTGTTCTGTCTCCCCTGACAGGGGTGGAGAGAGTCACAGGCAATCTAATGTTCTTCCAGCCTCTCTTGAGTTTGGTAGGTGTCAGGGGCTGAAGGGCACCCATTCTTGCCTCCATAGAAGGCAACACCCTCCATGTCTCTCCTTTCCTGGGGTTATTAAAAAGGAAAATCCTACGAGGTTTTCTTCTTAAAGCTGTTGATCATATGTAAGGTTTGGACCTTTTTTTTTTAACCTCCTGCTTTGTATATCAGAGAGAATCTTATTCTGCAAACTAGTAGCTGAGAGTGAAGGGTCAGGCTCCAGGCCTGTGCTATCTAAGAGGTGAGGGATTTGCTTCCTCAGCAGCTACCATGCTCTCCATGCTGTGGGGATGCACGCACTCCTTGTCTCACAAAATGAGGGTCTATCTAGATGCACTGAGAAAAACACCTAACTTAAAACTTAAAATGTGTAGGCTACAAGGAAGAATTTGTGATAAGAATATAAAACAAAAGTCTAAACCACACGAAATGTTACGTGAGCAGTTTTCAATGTTTGTAGTGGACATTTCACATAGGAGATTCACCTAACACTTTATGAGTGGACATGATATTTTGTGATTTTATGTAGGAAGCCAGGTGTGGTAGGAGAGGATCTGAAATGAGCAATTAGTGTGTTGGTCCCCTCCCCACTTATTGAGGTTGGCATTTTAAAAACATAGTTGAACAAACTCTGGTTTTCCTTTCCACAAGTATTTCTCTCCAGGATGTTTCTCCATGCACACAATGCTCTAGCCACTGAGCCATGGAGCAGGAAGTATTTTTCTAGGTTCTATTTCCTTTTGCTATCCTTTTCTTTACTTCTCTAGAGAACAGGTTCCTACCTGGTTTCTCTTTAAATGCAGTTTACAGAAAGGTGAGTCCTCCTGAAGAGAAGAACTGCCACCATCTTCATATATCCTCAAAAGCCAGGGTAATGAATAAACACATCACTGAACTGGCTCCAAGCTGCAATACCTCATGATGCCTGAGAAAGACAGAATAACATCCCTCCAGCAGAGGGAACAGCAAGAGAGAAATCACGAGCTGGGGGAGGGGTTATTCCTAAGACCCCCTCCAAGGTACAATACAGGAAGATCCAGGTTGGAGGATGTGCTGAGATCAGGGAGTGAGAGACCCACATATAACAAGTGTCAGAGATGAACCCTGCCAATCCTCTCCAGACCCTCTTTCACAAAGGGTCTCAGCTGTGTGGAAGAGGACCTGTGTATGAGGGGAAGACAGGAGGCATCAGCCACACCTTTCCCTTGGACTGCTACAGGCAGTGCTGGGAAACAGAACATGCCTTAACCGTAAGTAATGTTCAAAGCTTTGGTGATTGGGGGATGGACATAGATTGAAACTGATAGTGCATTCAAAGAGTGGCTAGACAACTGTGGTCTTGTTCACATGTTCCTAGCAGGTGGAAGGAAAGAACCAGAATCATTGAGCGGTCTAAGTTAAAAGGAACGGAGTAATGTGCTCAGGAGTTTTCCCTCCTGAGCCACGTTTGCCTAATGTACAATGCCTTATCTTTGGAACCAGAGAAAAGATTTGAGATCGGAGGGTGGAACACCAGGGGAATGGTGTAACTGTTACTCAGATTTCTAAGTATTAAAAAAAAAGTCAGAAAAACCAAACAGGCTTCAATTGATGCAACACACTGTCTTTGTTTTTGTTTAGTAAACTAGCTTACAAGAGAGTCAGCATTTTGATAGCATTTCATGGAGAGTGTTACAGAATTTACTCCATTTCTGCACCAGTTTCTCTTTCTATACAACTCAGAGACAATGAAGTCTCTGCTTCCATTTTCCCATATGATAAATACACTCCAGTGTGATCTATTTGGTTGTTTTCCCTGATTTAATCTCATCACCTCCTTTCCCCATTTTGGATGATGCACTGATGCTTTTTCTTTCTTTTTAATCTTTCCTCCTCCTGCTTCTTCTTTCTTCTTCTTTGACAAGATTTCTCTATTCTGTAGTTCTGCCTGTCACTATGTAGACCAGGCTAGACTCAAACTCACAGAGATCTATATGCCTCTGCCTCGCTAGTGCTGGGATTAAAGGTGTGTGCCACCACTGCCCGGCCTGCTTCTCTTGACTGTAAAGATGTTTAGCATTATTTTGTGTCACATGAAAACAAGTTGTATAGATAGCCATTAGCCATCTTCTTACTTTGAATACAGGTGGCCCCTGACATGCTTTGTTTGATCTACTGGTTTCTACCTTTACAACGGTGCAAGAACGAGATGGATTTAGTAGAAACTGTACTTGTTTTTGCCCCTTTCCTGTGCCAGGCATTCACAACAGCTCACTCTTGTTCGATGCTGGGCAGTGCAGCAAACGCAGCTCCCGGGCAGTCACATGATTATGAAGGGAAATAACTGAGGCTCTATGATGTGCTGCTGTGTGGCCAAGCTGTGGAAGATGGCGGTGTGCTAGGTGTAGTACGTGCAGTTGCATCCCTGTGGCTTCTCTCCATATACCACGGCGTGTTCTTCTTAGATGCATTTCCAAAGTAAGACAGTTTCAGTTCTTGATGTGCTTCTCAAGCTGTAACCTGTTATAAGCTGAAGAGCACTCTTGCCTCATATATTTCATTTCTAGTAGTCACAGAGATCTTGGGAGGAACATAGCAGCATTCCCATTCTACATGAGAAACTGAAGCCTCTGAGAAGCCAAGTTAGTAGTCCTGGTTAACTGGTTAACACAGGAGCAAGCTCTCTTCTAACCTGTGTGCCTGCTTGTTTCCTATATGGTGAACAGAGAGGGCAATCATTTAAATGAGCAGGAAACTTGGATGGTGTTCCTAGTTATATGAGTGGCATACAATAGTCTTTAATGCCCCTTGGAGAAATAATCACTCATTTATAAGGGGATCACTATAGATACAGTGATTTATATAGACAAATCATTTGGAGGTGATTTAAAGAAATATTATGATTCAGAGAATAATTTGAGTTTTGCTTTCATCCATGCTGTAATTTCCTGTATAATATATGTCATGTATAACACAATACAATATGATACCATACTATAGTATTAGCATGAAACTGTTCTCATTGAGGACTATAATGTACAATAAGGACACTTTGCTAGCTTCCCTGGTTTGTAAGGCACGTGACCAGAGTGTTGAGAAAAGTGACTAATACAAAAGCTCAAAGCTGTCATCTCTGTTCCCACTGTTCTGTTGGAAGCATCATTTATTGATGCACTGTTTGCTTTTGATGACGTACCTCCTCTCAAAAGCACCTCCAAGGAAAGAAGTAAGGGAAAAGAAGAGAGGGAAGGGCCTGGAAAAAGTCTCTGCCAGGTGCCAGGTGCCGTAGGTAGACCCCTGTGAAATTCCACATGCCTTCTGCTGCTTTTTCTCCATGAGCTCAGTGGTTACCCACATCCCTCCTGCATGTGAGGCAATGGACATACTGCGCTGGGCTCTCTCTCAATGCCAAATCCAGCAGGGGGCCACTGTGTCCAAACAGCACTGAACCAATGACTGAACTCTTGAGGCTGTCTTTTGAATCACCCTCTCCCCTGTACCTAGTTTAAAAAGAGCGTAGGGTACGAACAAAAGCTCAACTTGATGGTGAGAGTACTAGCTACCGCATTCCTACTCCAGGTTAGGAAAGGACAAGACTTGAAATGTTAAATGCCGAAGGAGGGTCATAATGACATTCCGAGCCTCTCTGACCATTAGGACCCACTGTCTCCTGGTTGCAACAAGGCCTTGCAGACGTGGTGGGTGTGCCGCTGGAGTGGAAGCCCACCCCTGCTCCCTATGCAAACATGCTGGGGTCATCCCCCCTTTAGAATGTGCCTTAGATGTTTCACTCAGCTTTCATGGTGTCCCTGGCTCTGCACCCCAGCACCTTCACACACCATCTCAATGGGCCCATGTTCCCAGGGCCAGGGCTTTCCTCCCTTCCCGTTGGAGAAACGGGAGGACTATTTTGACTTCAGGATGAGCAGCTGGAGGAGTTTATGGAAGACGAAGATGAGCATGAAACTACCCTGCTTAGGCCATCACATCTCAGAAAAGACAGGACTGTTTACGACTCTCTGCCTCCCAGCCACACATGTGTGGTCTGCGGCTAGCGCTCCTCCCAGGCCAGAAACAACCTCATTTGGGGAAGAAGTAAGGTCGGCCAGAGAGAGGACACAGGGAAGACTGCACTCCAGGCCTCTCCTGAAACTGCTAACTGAATCCCAAGCCAATCCTGTTTCAAAACCTAGAACAAGCACTCAAATGCACCCGCAAGTTTAAGATGCTCACAATGGCAGCTTTCAAATGTTAAATTTTCATCTTGCGTTGGGGGCATGCACAGCTTCACACAGGCTACAGACTAGGTTTGCTTCCAGGAAACTTGACCTGCTTGCCCTAATGGGCTGCGGACTGGAATCCTCAGGATTGTATGAGCTGATCCCCTCGCAGGCCCCTGCCTGTGTGCAGTGAGCTGTTATTGTTGGCTCCGTGGGTAGCTTTTGAAGGGAGCTCCAGGATGCTTTGCTCTCCCTCACCCATCCACAGAGAGGCCCTCTAGAGTGGATCAAGGGCTTAAAAGAGCTCTTGGGAAAACACAGGTGGCCTCGGCCATTAAGGCTTTCTGTGGTAAGAATAAGAGGCAAAAAAAAAAAGAAAACCCTTTAGTGTGGGTTCTCTCATTCTCCCCAGGGGCAGGTGCAGAAAGAGTACTGCTTATGGGCGGCCCACTTCAGAGTGGAAGTGGGTATGGGAGGTCTGCTGTGGATGTGCCAAGCAAGCATTGGTCTAGCCTTCAGAGACTTGGAGATAGCTTTTCAATTGCTTGTGGGCCTTAGGAATATAAAACACCCAAAAGGACAACTTGGCTGGGTGTGGTGGTGCATGCCTTTAACTCCAGCATGCAGAAAACGGAGGCAGGAAGATTGGGATTTCGAGACCATCCTGGGTTACCGGTGAGATCCTGTCTCAAAAGGCCAAAGAGGATGGGTTTGGGCCTGGAGTAAGAAGTCCTTCTACTTTTTGGGAATAGACTTTAAGCAATGTGATCCTTAGAGGAATGTGCGTGGTAGAACCACTCAGTGGAGATGGGTAAGCGACTGGGGCTTCCACCCATTTTCTGTGACCTGGCTCAGTCTCATCGTCACAGTAAACTGGCAGAAAGATGCCAGGGTGCTAGAGCCTCACAGAGGGCAGGGGTCACTGCCCCCTAAGGAGGAGAGCCTCACAGAGGGCAGGGGTCACTGCACCCTGAAGAGGAGAGCCACACAGAGGGGAGGGGTCACTGCATCCTAAGGAGGAGAGCCTCACAGAGGGCAGAGTCACTGCACCCTAAGGACGAGCAGTGCTCACAGAGGGCAGAGTCACTGCATCCTAAGGAGGAGAGCCTCACAGAGGGCAGAGTCACTGCACCCTAAGAACGAGCAGTGCTCACAGAGGGCAGAGTCACTGCACCCTAAGGAGGAGAGCCTCACAGAGGGCAGAGTCAATGCCCCCTAAGGAGGAGAGCCTCACAGAGGGCAGGGGTCACTGCACCCTAAGGAGGAGAGCCTCACAGAGGGCAGAGTCACTGCATCCTAAGGAGGAGAGCCTCACAGAGGGCAGGGGTCACTGCACCCTGAAGAGGAGAGCCACACAGAGGGGAGGGGTCACTGCATCCTAAGGAGGAGAGCCTCACAGAGGACAGAGTCACTGCACCCTAAGGAGGAGAGCCTCACAGAGGGCAGAGTCACTGCATCCTAAGGAGGAGAGCCTCACAGAGGGCAGAGTCACTGCATCCTAAGGAGGAGAGCCTCACAGAGGGCAGAGTCACTGCATCCTAAGGAGGAGAGCCTCACAGAGGGCAGGGTCACTGCATCCTAAGGAGGAGAGCCTCACAGAGGGCAGAGTCACTGCATCCTAAGGAGGAGAGCCTCACAGAGGGCAGAGTCACTGCATCCTAAGGAGGAGAGCCTCACAGAGGGCAGGGTCACTGCATCCTAAGGAGGAGAGCCTCACAGAGGGCAGGGTCACTGCATCCTAAGGAGGAGAGCCTCACAGAGGGCAGAGTCACTGCACCCTAAGGAGGAGAGCCTCACAGAGGGCAGGGTCACTGCATCCTAAGGAGGAGAGCCTCACAGAGGGCAGGGTCACTGCATCCTAAGGAGGAGAGCCTCACAGAGGGCAGGGTCACTGCATCCTAAGGAGGAGAGCCTCACAGAGGGCAGAGTCACTGCATCCTAAGGAGGAGAGCCTCACAGAGGGCAGGGTCACTGCACCCTAAGGAGGAGAGCCTCACAGAGGGCAGAGTCACTGCACCCTAAGGAGGAGAGCCTCACAGAGGGCAGAGTCACTGCATCCTAAGGAGGAGAGCCTCACAGAGGGCAGGGGTCACTGCCCCCTAAGGAGGAGAGCCTCACAGAGGGCAGAGTCACTGCATCCTAAGGAGGAGAGCCTCACAGAGGGCAGGGGTCACTGCACCCTAAGGAGGAGAGCCTCACAGAGGGCAGAGTCACTGCCCCCTAAGGAGGAGAGCCTCACAGAGGGCAGAGTCACTGCATCCTAAGGAGGAGCAGTGCTCACAGAGGGCAGAGTCACTGCATCCTAAGGAGGAGAGCCTCACAGAGGGCAGGGTCACTGCATCCTAAGGAGGAGAGCCTCACAGAGGGCAGGGTCACTGCCCCCTAAGGAGGAGAGCCTCACAGAGGGCAGGGTCACTGCATCCTAAGGAGGAGAGCCTCACAGAGGGCAGAGTCACTGCATCCTAAGGAGGAGAGCCTCACAGAGGGCAGAGTCACTGCACCCTAAGGAGGAGAGCCTCACAGAGGGCAGGGTCACTGCATCCTAAGGAGGAGAGCCTCACAGAGGGCAGAGTCACTGCATCCTAAGAAGGAGAGCCTCACAGAGGGCAGGGGTCACTGCATCCTAAGGAGGAGAGCCTCACAGACTGCTTTCTCATCAGACTGCAGGATGTGACTGGGTTCCTCTTGCATAAATAAAATGGTAGTGAGAGGTGACAGCAACCTGAAGGAATTCTGTGGGTGATATCTACATGCATGGGGACATTATTTTTGTTTTGGTTTCTCACTTGAAAATTTTGTGAAAACAAAACAAAATAAAAAAGAGAAGAACAGTTTAATACTGAACAGCTGATGTGTCTGACAATAAGAAAACACTTTTCTCTCTGGATTCTGTAGTGTGTGTGTGTGTGTGTGTGTGTGTGTGTGTGTGTGTACACACCATGCTATAAAGTATGATGGGCCACGCTTCCCTGCCAGCTTCTGTTCAGGGGAGTGTTGTGCCCTGATGACAGGGAAGACAGGCAGCCTTGGGCAAGCCAGAGTGTCACTGTGATCCTTTACACTTTGTTCCTTGTCACCCACCCAGCTTTGCTCCACTCTGTCTCTCGTGCACTGTAGCTGGGCCACTTCTGAGGCCTTTGAAGAAGCGATCCCCACTACCGAGAACATTCGTTTCCCTATCCTCACTTTGCTATCCTCCTTACCTCCTGGGCTCAACCTTGGGTACCACTTCCTCCAGGCAGCCTCCCATGAGGTTTAGTGTGCTGAACTTTGAACTCAGCTGAGCCCATGGAAAAAATCTTAACCACAGCTTGTACTTTTCCTGCATGCAGTTTTAGTGGTAAGCCTTCTCCACCAGATGACCTGGATTTTGATCTTGCTAGAGAAGGCCTGAGAGGGCCCAGGGCTGTTCCCAGAACGACACACACTGATGCTCTTCAGGGAGTACAAACCAACCAAATGCAAAAGGCCTATTTTTCAGGTTGGCACACTTGGATGTCTGCAAAGTAAACTGCCCTGGTCTCTGCACAGTGTGCTTCCCTGTTTGTGGATGGTGCAGCTAGTTACATGCTTCATCTGGGCCACCAGGCCTGCTGCTGCTCAATCTGGTGTCCACCTGTGCAAATCGAAGACTCCAGAAGACATGTTCTGCAGAGCCTCACACTTAGATGATCGGGGAGGCCTCGAGGTAATACCACAGTGGTGTTTTCTCACCATACCCTACATACATAGGAGGAGGGGAAGATCTTTGCCCTGAGGCACCAGCTGTATAGATGTCTTCTGATTTATTTCGATGTTATCTAAATATGGAAGTCTCCATGCCATATTCATGTCCCTTTGATCTTTAGGTTTATATTCAGGCAAGCCACGACTTTTGTAAAGTCACCTGATAAGGAGACTTTTCATCAGGTTCCTGTGGAGTCTTAGGAAGTGTGAAGAGGACCTCCCCTTGTTCTCTTTGAGCCTTCCTGGATTGCTCTGGGGACTGGGTTCTCGGAGCTGGCTGGGGCTGCATTCTCGGGCACAGAACTCTGGAGTATGTTGAGCACACATGCACAGCAAGTGTCCACGCAGGTGGAGGGAAGGCCCTTGAAGCCATGTGCTTTCACAGGTAGTTCCCCTTGGTCATCAGGCAGTGGAGAGCCCAGGGGAAGCCCAGGCACTCTAACACTGGGAAGGCTTATAGGCAGTCGGGTGACAGTATACAGCTGAGCTCTGCCAGAGACCCCACACTGATTTTTCTCCCAATATCTAAATATCAAGATGATTTCACACAGGAACAGATATTTCTAATGTCTCTTGAAAAATCCCACCTTAGGTCTGCATTCCAAGTTGGCATTGACTGGAATACAAATTGCTACTTTCGGGGTGATTTGTTCTCTTACCATGCACGTTTTGCATCTATACTACCCACGTGACTACCAGCCCTGATCCACTGGAACACTGGTTAGAAATCCAGCCACACTGTGGACAAGGGAGCCAGGGGAACTCTGATTTGAGTCCCGAGTCTCCCACATCTCAGGACAAAGCACAAGCATCAGCATCCAGAGTCTTGGCTTGTCTTCTGGTCAGCCTATGGGGCTTGGTTCTGGCCATCTTCAGCCTCTGAGCCAATCACATATGCCTTTGGAGCTTGGCATGGCAGTGTGCACTTGGAACCCTGATACTCCATGATCAGAGACAGGAGGCTAGCCTGGGGTACATGGTGAGGCCCTACCTCACAAATCAAAACACCTAATAACTATCTCCTTGTGTAGTAAAATAAACAAAACTATGTATATACCACTGACCCGATTTACAAGAAAGATGCTGTACCAGGACAACAACTGATTTAATCAAGTTGTACACAGGAGGAAAGAAAACTAGAGATCCTGTATCTGAAGGAACAATGTTTCTCCTTGAGTTGCAAGGCTGAAGACTCTTTAAAATGAAAATACAGGAATGCTAAAAGAAAAGCTGTGCAGTCTGCTAGTCCCCAGGATCCGGTGAGAATCCTCCTCTAGCGGGAAACCATTGGCAGCTCCCAGTGCCTCCAGATCACGCTCTCAATTTGAGATGAGGTTCTTTGAAGTTGACTCAAACCAACATTCTGAGTACATACTCCCTGCCTCTAACATATTCTTCCTGTCTGTCTATCTATCTATCTATCTATCTATCTATCTATCTATCTATCTATCTATCTATCTATCTATCTATCTATCTTCTCTATCTTTCTCTCCCCAACTCAGCAACTTGTAGTCTGAATGTGCTCTGTTCTCTGGTATCTCCATGTCTTGCTCACCTGAAAAACGATTCATTTCTCAAGCCCACTGTAAATGGGAGGGGTGGTGCAGGGCTCCAGAGCATTTGCTGGCCCCTTGCTCTGGTGTGGGAGTCCCTTGAAGACAGGCACGTGCTCCCCAGTGCTTTGCATTCTATCACCTCACAGTTGGGAGTCTAATTTCTATTCTCTATGTCATTTATATTGTGTTTGTATTGTATATGAGTACCTTTTGCAACACCCCTGAAGTTCTAATGAAAGATTTGAAGTGAGATTACAAGGTGCATTTATTTGTATGGGTGAGAAAGCCTGCTTCAGCCTAAGAGCAGGAGAAAGCCCTTCTCAAAGTTAAATGACAACTTAATGACCGCTCCATCTCGATCTTCTGCATGGATAATCTGAAAAGCAAGCACACTTCCAGAAAGGGGCACAAGAGCAGCTCACAACCCCAGGGGATTCTCATTAGCAGGAGGTAAACAGGAAGCATGCCCTTTTTTTAGAAAAGAAAGAGTTTGCAGTAACTGTCTGAAATAGCCCTGGCTCCTAAGTATCACTATGCCCTTCAAAATGAATGCTCCAGGAGGCCTGCCTTCTAATCAGCAAACGTGCTCAGAGCCAGCTATAAAAAGAAGCAGCATTTAGGTGTCCATTCCTCAACCACAGAAGGAAACTGAATAACAACACACACACACACACACTCTGTGGTCAGCGAGGGAGACCTTTGGGGTCTGATTCAGAATAGCTCTCATCCTCAGCAGCCCAGTCTGCTGGGCACCTAGCAACCCGAGAACTGGAAGATTGGAAAGTGTGCAGTGGAGACATAAACAAGGGCTGCGGGGAAACCAGGGTGGGAGACAGACATCGGGGACCAGTGTGACCAGGGAAACAGGAGGGTAATTATCGTGCATGACGATGACCTGGTGGGTGGATGGACACCCGCCCACTGCCGCTGTCATCAGAATCTACCCCATAACTATCACTTAAACGCCACCCTACAAGTTAGGTTGCATTCTGATTCCTTCTGACAAATGAGAAAACTGTTGCCGAGGGTAACTTGCTGGAGGTCACAGAGTTAAGCAGGAAGGAACCAGCTAGAATGAGACAGAAGGACCAAAAGAGAGCTGGATGGTAACTGGACTCAGTGTTTTCATATACTGTTGGAGGAGGCATCCTGGAAACTTTGCAGGGTGACCCTCTCAGGGCAAGCCGCTGAGGACAGGCCATGTACCACTGAGGGAGGGAGAAGAGAGTCAGGGAGCCCGCTCACAGCTGGAGGGTATTTTAGGGTTATCTCCCTCCCTGACCAGCCAACATAGTCTTGAGCAAGATGGGAATTTTTACTCCAGTCTAAGGCAATACAAGTTGAAGAGATCTGCCAATTCTGTACTCTTCCAAAATCCTAGGGGGAGTGAACATCAGTTGCCCACAACTGCTGATATCAGATGGTGGGAAAGCCCCTGGCTGGCTCGCTGGAGGTCAAGCATCTGACCCTGATCAACAAGGACCCACAGCTTGGCCACCTCTGTACCCACAGCCACTGCGTCTTTCCTAAAGCGGTGTTTGTGGGGTCTCCTCCTCCTCATTCATGAGCGTCAGCAAGCTCTTCATCTGTAGGCTTATGGGATAGAAATACACCAGCCCCTTCCGTTAGGAAAGATGATTCATTTTATTTGTGTCTATACCATGGAGCCCCTTGTTTCCCTAAAGGTCAAGGTATAATACGACAAACAAGAAAACTTTCAACCAGAAACCCAAAGAATGTCATGCTTACAAAGAGGCTTATGTGTGCACTTAACAAGCATGAAGCAAGCCTTCCAGTGTGGTTACAGAAATCTCTAGATTCTGCTGAAGTCACCTACATGGTGTGTGTTCACAAGTGTCAAGGGCATCATTTACCATGAGAGCACTCTGCTATGCACCCCACAGGAACAACTACTGCCCTTGTCTTGGAACACACACGACAGTGTGCTCGGCACTCTACCCTACACTCCGAGTGAAGAAAGGAGAGGCCAGAGTTCTGCCTGCTGCTGGCTGAACTCCCCATGCCTGCTTCTCCTCCAGCGCATTGGCCTGACACAGCCTACGGCTTGCCTTTTGTACACCTGCCGCCCGAGGTTCCCGGTCATTCCTCATCATTCCTGCTCTCAATTTGTCTCCAACCATGCCGGCTCTGGTTCTGTTTGCCCCCAGCCCAGCTCCCCACATCTCTGTGTCTTCTGGGATTCATGTTCACCGGCAGCCTCTTTGTTCTCGGTTTCTCTGATCTCCTTTGCATTTTCATACTCCACCGAAAAGCAGGCTCTCTTCTCTCTTCCTCCCACAGTGCTGTGCTCTCTCCCCTAAACCTCCTGAGACTGGAGGAAGGAGACTGTCTTCATTAGGAGTGATGTTGCCAGGAACTCCCAGATTGTAGACAGGGGCTTTAGAAGCTGACTGAAAGAATAAAGCACAGCCCAAGAACAGGGATGCAGCTCATGTCTGGGTGGAGTCACTTTGGAAACCCAAGTTGTTTCTGCAAGTCCACTGTCTCATCTACAAGAAGCTACTCTGTTGTGGGGATTGAGGTCAATTTACAACCTGGACTTGAGTTCATGAAATGAAATGACTAAGGACATTAAGTGCTTCCAAAAGCCCTGACACAAAAACCACTCTGGCGACCAAGCCCCAAACTTGCTGATGGGCAGAGAGGAAGGTGCAGAGATACAGGGACGGGGCAGGCTGGCGGAGGCCCTCAGATGTGGAGTGCAGACACCACACTAGAAGAGGCCAGAGCCACTTATGTTTGCCCAGTGGTTGCCATGACTGATGGGTGCCAGCAGCATATTCCATAGTTCTCCAGCAGATGCTAAAAATGAGGATTTTAAATAAAATATGAATCCTTGATGACAAGTTGCAATGGTAACTTGGAAACTTTAAAAGGCAGTGACTGGTGGCTTTGTACTGTACTGAGAACAAGGCTTTTAGAACTAGATTGTCTAAGTTCCCACCCCTGCTCTGGTGCTTCCTGCAGGTGTATCCCAGGCCAATCCATCTAATGCCTCTATTGTCAGAAGCTGTACCTGCCAAGTGGAGATGACGAGTCGCCATTCTCAAGTCTACAGCTTGCTTGCCAGTGATGGGAGGTACTCCACAAAAGTCTAAGAACCAGCAATTTGCCATGAGTCAGGTCAGCTCTGGCCAGCTTGCCTCAAGAAACCACTCGGAGTACAGAGCATTGATCTCAGTGCACTTAAGTCACTATATAAGGGCATTTTTGAGTAGGTAAGAGGGGCAGAGGGTAGAGGCTAGGGAGTCTCCAGAAGAGATCCTGTAGAAGACAGACTTCCTTAAGGTGAACCTGAGCTGTCCTCTAATGGATGATAATATTGGCCAAGCAGCAGAAGGACAGAGAAGGTTATGAGAATGTGAGTTAATGTTAAATTTTGGACAGGAAACAGACGACACATGCATGCTGGCTAATTTGAAGAGAGTTTAATTGGGGGGGGGGGTGCTCCTGCTTATAAAGATGTGGTCAGGGAAACTAACAAGTAGAGCTCTGGTACTCCAGAGCTTGTCACAGACCAGGGTTCTGTCTGAATAGACAAAGGAGTTCAATGGACATGGTGGAAATGATTCCCCTACTATAATCTACAGCTGGTGCTTCCTGACTTGGAATCCTAAGGAGAAGCCTCAGGGCCAAGGGAGCACGTGTGCAGTCCACACAGGACGGACGCCAGGCTTTCTCCTGAGCCCTTATTCTTCTCTACGCCAGCACAATGGAGAGTGTAAGGGAGGACCAGGAGCAGCAGAGAAGCAGCAGCACACAAACAGATGAAATGTGCTGGTTCGTGAGGACGTGGCTAGGCAAGCCCTTTGACCTCCCTAAAGTCTAACAACGGGGACACCGTACAGAGCTGGAGGCACTGGAGAGTGCTCGAGGGACACTGTAGCTATGGAAACACCTGGTGGGGGGGAAGGGAGGGAAGGATGGAGAAGTGAGTTAATGGACGCTCATGTAAAACGTTGTTTTTCCAAAATAGTGAAAGGTGTCTAGATGTGGGGGATAAGACAAGTCTACAAAAAGGCTGAACTTGAATGTCTAGACAAGTTTTTTTTGGGGGGGATGACATATAGGAAACAGCTGATATTATTGTAATGGGCATGAACACAATGGAGTATGACTTGCTTCAAAGTCCAAGAGTATTTTTCAGCTCCATATTGAATACTCATGTCTACTGATGTTGCCAAAAGTTAAATGAGTGTCCTCTGTGTACTCTCCTCTTGGTGGAGCAAAAGAGATACGTGACCCTGATGGAATAATCTATACCCCAAACCACTGTGTGGACCCCAGAGATAGTGATCCTGATGGGATAATCTACCCCCAAAACCACTGTGTGGACCCCAGAGATAGTGACCCTGATAGAATAATCTACCCCCCAAACCACTGTGTGGACCCCAGAGATAGTGATCCTGATGGGATAATCTACCCCTAAAACCACTGTATGGACCCCAGAGATAGTGACCCTGATAGAATAATCTACCCCCCAAGCCACTGTGTGGACCCCAGAGACACATGATCCTGAAGGGATAATCTACCCCCCAAACCACTGTGTGGACCAGCGTGTTCGTCTGGACTGTCATCAGCCACAGACAGTTGGAAGCTTCTACTCCTTGGAAACTCTCTCTTCCCTCCAGCACTGGCTCTAGAAGCCACAGACGTCATAGCTGTCAGGCAGTACTTTTCCTGTCTTGGCTTAACTTTCTTCCAGGGACCTTAAAAAGATGGGAGTCCAGTCTCCCTAAAGTGATGTCCGAACTCCTCACGGGAACGAAGTGAACAAAGCATTCCATGGCTGAACAACCCAGGGAAGCCCTGGTTGCACAATTAACTAACTGTCCTTAGGGATGGCATTTAGATGTTTTGCTATTCAGTGTGAACAGTGAGTGCCCTGAAGAAAACATGCTATGCAGAGATGTTCAAACTCACGTGGTGGAATATATCTTTTTGCAATAAGCACCCTGTAGGACAGGGGCACTGTTGGATACTGGGGTCCAAAGAAGTGCACTGTCTTCCTCGAGGCTTCATACCTGATTGTGGTTTTTTCCTGAGTCTATAAAACTGACATTTAACGCTGACCTCACATATAACTTTTTAAATAGCTATATATTGCCTCACACTCCATTTCTACAAACTGAAGGGTCCCAACCAATATGCTGTTTCCAAACATTGTATCTGACTTCACTTCTGAACTTTGCTAGCGACTCTTCTGGTCCTTGTGAAAAATACTGACAGAAGCAATGTAATGAAAGGGTTTATTTTGTCTCATGGTCTACAGGGACTTTAGTTCATCACGGAGAAGGCATGGAAGTTGAGCTTTGGAGTGGTGGGAGGATGTTGTAGAGTTTTTTTGTATCGGGAAGCAGAGCGATCAGACTGGAAACAGAGTCAGGTTACAAATATTCAAAGGCCCCTAGTGACCCACTTCTGACATCTATACTAAAAAAGGCACCCCCAACAATGTCATCATCTGGGGATCAGATGTTCAAACACACGAGCCTCTGGGGGACATTTAAGATCTAACATATACCAATTCCAAGCCATCTTTCTTGAGGAATGAGGCCAGGAACAGCATGCACACTCCGGGTGGGACACAGGACAGCTATGTTGGTGTCCTGTGTCTTTCCCAGCCTCTGGCATGCAGGACCTCACTGTTTACTGTGTTTGGGGGGGCTGTATTGAGAGCTTGGAGCTTATCATCTAAGTCCAGGGCTTAAATTCATTTCCTTCCCTAGCTTAGGCTGGAGACGATCTTCTCTGGCCTAGTATCTCCCACTGTGTCCACAGCCTCTACTGCGATTAGAACTTTCTGAAAGTCTTACTCTTGCTTGGCCGAGTTGAAATTTTAGAGCTTTCTTCCCAAATTATTATCATGCTCTGGCCTCCAGGAGAATATATTTGCCACATTTCTGCAGCTTTTGCAATATCTTGGTGTTTATATCTGACAGTTATCTTTAGACTTACTTCAAATTGATAGTTTCTTTCTTTAGGATATTTAAAAAAACATTCTCTCCATACTGTTTGGGGCCTAGTTCCACTTTCTAAGATGTCCCAGAGATTTATATTCAATGAGAAGATGGCCTCTAAGGCAGATGATGGCTTTTGCCCAACAGCAAAGATGTTGACAGTAAAAAGAACAGTTCAGGCAAATAGGTTTGTGCTTGTCGATGCAGAGTGTCGAGGCTGACTGGGGAGTCCAGCTGCTCCCTATACTACAGCAATGAGAACGGAACATTCTTGGCTGGAGTTGCTGTCCTTGTGGGCAAGTTGCCTTTAAACTAGACCTCCCAGTACCTGGCACGGCGTGCTGAGTTCAGTAGATGCTCAGTAAACATGCTTGAACAGACTATTGAGTGAATGAAGGAAGGAACAGGAGAACAAAGAGACACCATGGAAACAGAATATTGTAGGCGCAGGCTTGGCCTTGGCTCACAAGCAGAGCTTTAGTTCTCTGATTGTTTTCCATGCTTGGGGTCCAGCCCTTCCCACCCGTGTTTTCATACTCTGCAGATATTCCTCTAGCGCAAACGCAGCAGGGAGTCGTCCAGGCAGCCACATCCTTAGAAAAACGAAAATTCACAACTTTTTTACCTCTTTTGTTCCAAGAATAATTAATGTCATGAGACATCAATGAGAAACCCTGCATAATGCACTCAAGAAATGAAGATTTCTACAGCTCATCTTGAGAAAACACTCAGTTCAACCACTTGCAGTGCTAGTGATGGCTGATTGCATTTTTCACATTTGGACTTGATTTTTCCCCCTAGAAAAACAGACAAAGACAGTAGAATGCTGTCTGCCAATTCGTGGAGCAATTGTTACTATTCTGTATCTGTTTCAGTGAGGATATTGTTACTTGGCTGTGTCTACAATAAACCCTCCATCTGAAATCTCTGCACACCTTATGAATTTCACTTCATCTTAGCTTTCCCCCCAAAGAAGTCACTCAGGTTCCAATCCTCATGGAGGCAAATCGCTCCAGCCTTCCACAGCTGCAAAGGCTTATGTCCTGAGAGATTTTCAATGTTACAATTCATGCTTCCAATCAAAACAGTGCCAGAGTTGACATGATTTAGTGAGAAGAAGGACTTGATTAGGGTCCAGCACATTACCAAGCAAATATTAAACGACAGGGGATTTTTAATATGCAATAGTTGCTCTGTTCGCAACAAAAACAAGCCAGAAACAATTTCCTGTTCTGCAGCTCCATGAAATGGCAGCTTGTTTTGAGGCTGCTGTTGTGTGCTATGCACATTTCGGGAAGCAGCCTGCACCTAGGAGAGGTGCTGGTGCCTTAAATAACTCCATCCCTGCTTCAAATGGAAACCAGCTGTCTTTCCACACTGTAACCAGGACAACTATCTATGAGGTCAAGGCTGTGCTGGAAGATGCCTCCCTGTGACACTCCAAGTTTCTTTCTTGGGGTTCTAAGCTTGGCCCACACTGACCAACCTGTGGCCTGGAATTTAATTCTTTGATGCTTTCAAACACTGTTATCTTTTTTCTCTCTAGAAATATAAATAGGCACATGATATGCTATGAATTAGAGCCTGAAATGGACACTGATTTGAGGGACAGAAAGAATGATTAGGGAAAGAATTTGCATATTATCTGTAGAGGAAAAGTGACTTTCTTTGAGTAATTTGAGTGAAGTCCATCTTTTCATACCCAGAAATGTAGTTAAAAAAAAAAAAAACAAAGAAAGAAAGAAAGAAAAAACCCCAACCAAACAACAACAAGGCTAATGAAAAGCTCTGGCAGGAGTTAGCACTCCTAAGCAGCTTTCAGGATGGGCTGTAGCTTGGTCATTGACAAGAAGCCCCGCTCTGTTACCTCAAGTCACTCCACAGCACGAGCTCCAGACTGCACACAGGGAAGTCCACATCCAGGCCCTGTATTGCCTGCCCTAGGAACTGCAGGGGTGTGGGCACACGTGTGCTTGGGAAAGGCTGCTGACACTTGAGAAGTGTGTGGACTGGCAGTGGGCTGCCCCTGTGATGTCCCCCTGCCCAGTTCCAGAAGCATCCTGGGCCCCTCATTTGGTCAGGGGGGCAGGCATGGGCCTTCTGATGCAATTGGCCTAAAAATAAGATTTGGGCATCAAGTTCTTTCCCTCCCTTTCATTCCTTTGTCCGCACAGAGTGAAACCCATCTCTCTCCCCACTTGATCCTTTCAGCTTTTCAGAAGGAGTAAATTTGTGCCTTTCCAGCACCACTCACGAGTCTACTCTAGCCCAGTGAGCAAAAATGCATCTGCATTTATGGAGCTAATTGACATCTTCTTAATTTTGCTCAGATTCTCTTTTCCAGCCACTTTACTTTTTTTAAGGAGTGAGAAAGCTAATGAAAACTGTGTTTGTATGTTCAAAGGCACGCTGGGAAGTCACTCCTCTGAGGAGTAGCATGCTGCATAAGTGAAATGAGAGTGGTTTTATTTACGACAGGAATGGTCCCACTGGACTAACTGAGTCACACCCACACAAGAACCGAGATGAGGAGCTGCAGAGTCCCTCACCAATCCCACCAAACCCACAACACTTCTATGTTCAAAAGCTGGTAGGAGCTCCCAAAAGAGCCACCTCACAGACCAGGAAAGAAAATCCATGTAGAAAGGACCATCACTTCTTCACACCACCTAGCATCTTCCTGGGACGCCTCATTATTAACCCTTCAACAGTATTACTGCATCAAGTTACTGGTCTTTGTCATTTATCCAGTATTGGCCTAAAATAAGCAATGCTACATTTATGGCCTTAATTTCCCCATAGACATGCATTTCACTATGGAGTCATGGGCTCTTTTTTGTATAAATAAGTACTGGATATGCTTAAATAACTTCCTTTCAACAGAGAATGTCCACTTGTGTCCTTGTAGACAATTACCCCTTCCTTCCTGAAAAGTCCAATATCAGGGAGGACATTCTCTTTCTACTATTTGGATTGTTTTAGTTGCTTTGTTACAATTTTCATTTTTTAAAATATAGACAACAGAAGTCACTTAGCTTTTATGTGCAAAAAGCTATTTGGGAGACAGCCAGCACTTTTTCTTCTAGACCACTCACAAGGACTCTATAGAAGTCTCATTAATATTATGTGGGATCTTGGCAGTAACACAATACTTTTTTAGTATTTAAGTTAGAGCTCCCAAGAACCATGTTTGCCACAGCAAATGTCTACGATCTTAGACCCGCCCTCAATGTGCTGATGAGGGCATAGGTTTGAGAGCAGACCCTAGACTAAACATCTTCTTTTCATTTTCAAGAATATACTTCTTTGGGACAACAAAGTGGCTTACCAGGCAAAGGTACTTGCCACTAAGCCTTACCACCTGAGTTTGATCCCTGGAACCCACATGAAGGAAGGTGTGAACTAACTCCACAAAGTTATCCACTGACCTCCAAACATGCATGTATGTACCTACACACATGTACACACACATACAAAATAAATAAATGTAGCAATAATAAAAGAATATACTTATTGTTATATTAAGATAAAACAAAAACTAACACATCAGAACTAGACAAATAGAAGGAAAAGAGCCCAAGAGAAGGCCCAAGAATCAGAGAGCCACTCATTTGCACACTCAAAAATCCCATAAAACCACTAAACTGGAGGTTATACTATATATGTAGAGGACCTGGTGCAGACCCGTGCAGGACCTGTGCATGCTGCCTCAGTCTCTGTGAGTTCATATGAACTTTGATAGTGTTGATTTAGAGGGTCTTGTATTCTTGTTCTCCTCTGATCCCTCCGGCTCTTATACTTTTCCACTTCCTCTTCCAAAGGCTCCACTCCCTGAACCCTGAGGGGAGATGTTGGATAGAGACATCCCATTTAGGGCTGAGTGTTCCAAGGTCTCTCAAGAAATATATTTCTTTATAGTCCTCCAAACCCTTTCATGTTACCACCGTAGAAAAGACATGAGTGCTTGAATCCTATATAGGGAGGGTTTTTACATTCCCCTCACTTTAGCAACAAATAAAAAAGGATAAACTCACAAATAACTAGGATCCTGAAGTTACATACAGAGATGTAACACCAGAGAGCCATTAAGAATTAATTATCTGATTTGATCAATGCATCTTTATTAAGCCCTGAGATACCACAAAGGGGCTAGGTACTGATGAAAAACAGACACACCACTCTTACTATGTATAGAGGAGATGAGAACACATTGTGTCATACAGTCGTGTAGCAGGCACTGTGAGGAGGGTGTGCAGGCTACTGGGAAGGAGCAGGCCTCCTGCAGGATGGAAGGAGGGCAGATCTGGCAATAGTGGCTGTGATGCTCCAGGCATGAAGAATGCCTTGCATTAAGACCTGGTACACAGGGTTTCAGAGTTTTGTAACGTTAACATCAGCAAACATGCTGGAGGCAGGAATCGGCGGGATTACAGGCAGAGTCTGTTTTACCCACCACACCTACAATCCACACGTTCCTTCCTTGCCTTGCCCAAGTGAACACTCTGTGGTGGAATGCAGTGTTATTTGTGGAGCTATTCTCACTATTCCCAGACTGACTAGACAGTACACATAGGTGACCCACTTGCCCTGCAAAGGCTCCAGATTCAGTCCATGCAGCATTAGTGTGCACCTCACGTGCATACATGCCACTGCGCTGCCTGAGCCAGCTGTGTGTGCATGATTCCATGACAGCCCAGGGCACACTGCAACAGGATGTATGGAGCTCCTCACAAGATAGGGAGAAAGCACTCTTATCTACATCCATATCCCACACAATGCCAAGTACATGGTAAGAAATCAATAAACAGCTGTTGAACAAATCCATGAGTTTAGTGAGATATAGTTCTATTCTCAAACACAGTCAAATACACTTAAAAAAATCCTACATAGCACATCCTGATACAATTGGTTAGGGATCCCTAGTCTGTGAAAACCAGCGTAATTCAGCATTCCCTGCTGTTAGGGAATAAAGGACTCCATTTACTCTAAGCTAGTATTCACTAGAAAATGCTACTGATGAAGCACTGCTGGCAGATGTTTTGAATAAAAAATTGACATTGCAAGGTAATAATTTAGCAGATAATAAAAGTTATAAAGTCATGAGGGAGAAGCGGGGCAATGATGCTCAAATGCCTAGCTTCGTTACAGGGGCTGCTGTTTTCTCCCTCAGTTTCTCATTAAGCAAAGATCACTGTATTTAAGGCAATTTAACAAGAGTAAATACAGAGAAACACAGTAATAGAAACTAAGAATATGCCTGGCTGGTTGGGGGCAGGCCACAATTATGGATTTCATGTCTTGGATGCATCACCATTGGTCCTTAGACATTTCCTATTCGCCCAGCGGTGAGCTAGGCTTTGGGCTGCGTGTCTGGGATATAGAGGCGAGGAAGACAACAGCTCTCCTCCGAAGGAGTTGGCAGTAAGGGATGCAAGAATGTGAATGACCCAAGCCCCAGCTATAATTCTATCCCTGCGTACAGAAGGAGCAACAGGAGAGTTGGGGCAGGCTTGCCAGGAACAGCCCACTCTCAGGGGTATGCTGTCAATCACGGGCAGTTCAGAAAGACTGGGAATTGGCCAGTATGTGCCTGCCGTCACCACGGTGCAGCCGCTCAGCGGAGGCCTCCAGCCATGGCCACGTTCTAATGGCCCAGCTCTGGGGCTCCCTATAGCTTGTTCAGAACACATTCTCAAGCTGTGCCTGTAGTAAAACATACCTCCGTCTCTAAGAAGTTTCTAAGCTTGGGGAGGTGAGCACGCTTCGTTTTCTTTCTGTAGTAACCTATGTGGGCCACCAAGAGGCACTCTGGATTAACAAATGAGTGAGCACCAATCTGTGAGGGGCTCTGGAGAGCAAGCAGGGTTTATCTGGCCTCGGAAGGCCAGTAACTCTTGCAGGAAGACAGATGTTTGTCCAGCACAGAGTACAGATGTTTTTTGACCAGAGTTCCAAAATAAATTTTTCTTATAAGGTATGGTTTGAGGCAGAGCCTGTATCTTACATCGGTTACTAAAGCTAAAAATAACTGCTTTCTCAAGGTCACCTGGGGGCGAAATAAAAAGACAAACAAAACATTAAACAACAACAACAGCAGACAAGAAAAGCCCTGACAGGCTAAAATGAAGCCCTGGGGATGATGAGAACATCTCTTTGAAAGGACACATGCTGGAAGCAGCTCTGATAATGTCACCCTTGGCCTTGGTTTAGAATGACCCTATTCAAACAGAACTCATCCTTAACCTTCAGGCGGAACTGGCCAGCATTGCGTGTTTGCGACATTACAGTCAGTTGCCATGGGAAGTAATCTACTGTCATAGACATCTTTAGGGTTACCACTCCTGGATCATACTGAGGCAAAAGCAGCCAAGCAAATGGTGTCTTTTCCTGTGCTAGCATGTTCTTTTCAGGGCTCAGTGAGACTCAGAAAAACTGGACAAAACTGTTATAACATGAATTTAAAAAATCTTCTAAATACTTGTGCAGAAGTTTGGAAGTACAATTTCCACTGATCCACACCACTCTAGAACTCACTGGTCACGGACAAGTTTCTCATGTTCTCTGGACTACACAAATGAAGCCGGTGCTGTAGAGGAGGGAGTGGCCCCAATTCGGATAAAAGCGAAAGAGACTCAGCTTCCCGGAGTTCAGAATGCTTGGTTTGAAACTAACTGCGAAAGTATTTTTCAAAAGTCTCCTAGAGGACCCGAAAACACAAATATTTCCTAAGGCTTCTTAAGTGTTTAACGGCGTTAAAAAATGCTCAAAATATTATCCAGCTTTTTCCTCCCACCCACATCCTCTCCCCTAGAAGAGAGAAGAAGCAACAGTCTTTGTCATAATAATCATGTTTGGGTGGGCACCGTTGGCTAATTATAATACAATGGGCTATTTTCAGCTTCCTAAAAATAAGGGGGAACTCATCGAGTGGGGATGGTTGTGTAAGGGCACCACATGGACCACATGACACCCACAAGAATGAAACGTGGAAAACATTTCAATCACATGAAAAGCAGAGAGAGAGAGAGAGAGAGAGAGAGAGAGAGAGAGAGAGAGAGAGAGAGAGAGAGAGAGAGAGAACGAAGGAAAACAAGTTAAACAGAAACATGCCATGGGAATGACATAATTTGCCCAAACTTCCAGTGAGCTGCTGTGATCTATCCTGTGTTGATTCATGAAGAACAGCGAGTGCCATGCAGTTTTGTGCATGAATAAAAGTAGATAAATAAAAATGTTTTGAAATGAATGCTTCATATGTAGCCCAGGCTGGCCTTGAACTTGACATCCTTCTGCATCTGCCTCCCAAGCACTGAGATTACAGGCATGCACTGCTATGCCTGGTCCCTAAATAAAATCTTTTTTTTAAAGTACTGTTACTTCTATCTTTTAAATTAAAGCCATTTGGATTTCATCAAAATATGAAGCATAAAAATATCCAATGGTAGGAATAATACATTATTTTTAAATCAATTTTTTTAGGAAAATAAGGAGCTACTTGTTGTAAAACAAAGGGTTAGGAGTGAGGAGATGGGATTGAGAACAGCTCGACACCCAGGGTCTATGTGCAGTGGGGAGGCTAGTGCCCCTCTTGGGTGGGCATCTGACTCATCTGTAAACTGAAGAGTAGAGCCCGATGGTTTCCAAGGCCTGTGTGGCTCCATCAGCTCCTGACTTTGATGTCACAACTGAACTCTTAGAGTCATTGGAGCAATACCGAAAACTTCAGCCACACCCCGGGCTGCAGGAGGAAGGCAGCAGAGGCCGCTGCCTAGTGCCTTGAGGATTTCAAGGCTCCCTTCCTCCAGGAAGCACAGTGTTCATAAGCACAGATTCTCACTCCTCCTGCCTTTCTCTGGCCCCACCAGCCTCCCGCTCTCCTGCATTACTTATCCTCCTCTCTCCAGTCCTCCCTGACCTCATTCTAGCTGGCTGCCTGGCCTTTCGCTATGCTACATGCAGAAGCCATCAGGTGGAGCCTTCCCTGCTTTCTCGTCCTCCTCTCCCAAATTCTGGCCCTGTGCCAACACACTCCTTCCCTCCACGCCAGTGAACAACGTGCCTCTACTGCCGACCCAAATCAGCATCAAGTAACACCACCTCTCTGCTCTCTTTCCACACAGGGACAAAGTCCCTATGGGAGTCATCGAGGTCCCCACCCCGTCCGTCCCTCCCGTCCTTCCCCCACACCGCCCCGTCCCCAGTTCTGTCACTTTATCACCTAGTTTTTCTTGCTCCTTCTGGCTCTCCTGGATGTGATCTGGGAAAAAACTCAGCAAGCCACAACATCAAGGCCTTGGCCTTGGTATTATGTGTGGCTGGTGGGTCCTCTCCCATTCCAAAGGCACACTGCTTTGCCCCATTCAGGTCTGTTCAGAATCTCCTTCCAAGAGCCTCTCTTCAGTCTTGTCATACACAACATCTGCAAACCATGCTATACTCTCCTTACCCGACCCCACCCCATTCTCCAAAGCTATTATCAACTGTGTGAGAATATGTATCTGTTCACTGGTATCCACACTATACCGTAAAGTTCCACAATGGTGGGGCTTTACTGGTTCTGTGCACTACTGCAGTCAACCTGGGGGTCTTTGACAGGTGTAGGCTCTCATATTTATTCAATGTTTGGATTCATTTTCCTATTGTTAATCGTTTAAGAAAAAGTTGGAGAAAATTTGGCATTGCTGCAGAACACACTAAGCATCATAAATAGAAATGGTATATACCCTTGCCAGTTGTGGATGCTAAATTAGAAAAAGAAGTGAGTGGCACATGCATGCCCAGAGGAAGCTTAGAGCAACCCCAAGTCAGACGGAGACGCTGTATTCCTGACAGGCATTGGCCCTGACGGCAATAATCCAATGCTCTCACACTTCAGAGGCCAATTTCCTTCTGGTGATTTCTCCCTATTCATCCTGAGTGGGCAGAATCACACAAGTCACGGTGATTTAGATTCAGTCAATCAGTTTTCTGTCAGCAGGACAACTCCAGTGGGTCCGTGAAGTGCAGTTTTCACGCTTGGGGGTCCATCCACTGTTGGACAATGATGGGAAAGAGACCCAGCATGCCGACCCTGGAGACCATACACAACCTTCCCAAAGGATGCTGAGGACACACAGACCTAAGACAACTCACACCAGAGCAGTCCCGTTTATGAGGGACAACGTCGGTATGTGCTCCTGTGGGTCAAGTCTTAAGTGGAGGTGTCTTTTCTCATTAGCCTTTGTGTGAGGACAGCCACAGGAAGCTTTGTTGTCAATGGACCTGGGGTGACCAGGCATTTCACAGAGCACAGCAGAAAGCTACGGAGGCCGAGGCACGTTCGGTTTCTGCTTGGTCAGTGAAGGGCAGTGCCCCAGGCTAGGACGACTTTGGGTAGCAGACCCTCTCTCCTGCTTGGTGGGAATAAACTGCAGCAAATTTCCTGAGGGTACAGTGTGACCCCAAGTCATCAGGAGCCTGAAGAGTGATTATAACCTTTGGCCTAGTGATTCCATTTCTAGGACTTTATCCTAAGGAAGTAATCAAAGATAAGGACAAAGATTTATGTACAAGGATGTTCAAAATCTGGAAGCAACTAAATGAACAAAAATAGAAAAGTGCCTAAATAAATAGTAGTAAGTCTTAGAATATAATTCATATATTACAATAAGTTTTTGTAAATAAGTCCCTGAAATAAAGGTTAATTTTTATCTGAAGTCATATATATATACACACATATATAATATGTACATATGTGTGTGTGTGTGTGTGTGTATGTGTGTTTATATATGCTTACCAAAATATTTATAGTGATTATCTTTGGGTAATGGGATTAAAAAGTTAAAGCTGAGTAAATATTTTATCTTCATAATTTTCTACCACAAATAAATCTTCTTAATATGGAAGAGCTGTGTTGGTTTGATTATAAATGGACACTTCACAGCATCAGCCGAAGATCGGGGCTCAGAAATGCCACTTGGGTTCCAAGGGGTTTGATAAATGTGTAACCGTATCAAGGTCACTGACATCCTCTTTCTAGTAGGCATAGAGTTTTCATCACAGTTCAGTCCTAAAGAATACACACCAGCACCCAGCCGAGCCACCAGGCCCCCGTCATTCTCATTTAATCTGATGAATATGGTAGGTCTCCACCTGGGATCATGACGGTCATAAAGAACAAGCTACTCAGAGGGCTCAAGGTTCAGCACAGAGAGCTCTGTCTGCATTTCTGTTATTTGGTTCATGGAACTATAAACGTCTGGTGAGTCAACAGAGAGGATCCAAACACAGAGGTCAATGCTGGGCTACTGATCTTGCTGACCCTACCCCAGAGCCAAGAATTGCAGTGTGGAGCCTTCTCCTCCCACGCTCAAACCCTTAGCCAGCAGCTCCTCCTGCTCGGTTGTTTTACAGCTCTGTTTGGAATAGGTAATGGCTCTTCCGGTGCCCACACACTAAATTAGCATGTCATTTCATGACTTTTCTTTACAGTAAAGGCCTTTCATGTATCTGTAACAGTACCGAGCTTGTTAGTGCTAATTCACATTAATTAGATGATGCCCCCTTTGAAATCAAGACTGTGATCCCTGAAACTTGTAAGGTCTAGAGTGGATGTGGAAGCCAGTTTACACACATCTGGTGTCTTAATAGGTCACTGTTTCAGGCAACAGGCAAACCATTCCAAGCTTTGCTCAGTCACATTTTACAAATGTCTTCAGACACAGGGAAAGGTTAGGAAGCTCTCAGTACTACCCTCTGTCTTTTTAATTCCCCATCTATAAGCTACGGAATCTGCTGGCTCCAACACCCTTGGCAGGCTGGGGGCAGTGAAGTGCCTGGTAGCCTGTGCAAGGACCAAGACTCAAATTCTAGCACCACAAAAAAAAAAAGAAAACAAACACAAAGTCTAAATGGCTCTCTGTGTGTGGCTTTCCCGTAGCTCCTGTCCTGAAACAAGGCTTTCTGGGAGATGCTTCCAGATCTCTTGAAACCAGATAGCAGTTCACTAGGGTGCTAATGTCCTCTTTCTCCTGAGCCCTTAGGAGACCATGTATCCCAGCCTCCCTGCTTGGAGGAGGGGGCATGTGACCTCTCATCTACAATGCTAGACACCATCATTAAAGATGGATTCTGGGTAAGGTATGCTTGGTTGTGAGGCAGTGTGAAAACGTGTCCTTTGAGGAAAATTTGGTGTAGCAAGTTTTAATGCCAAGAAAGAAAGTCAAATTGTCCCCAGCTATTATTTCTCATTCTGGGACTGTTGCTGTGACATACAGCCACCTCTCCCTAAACTGTCCATGTTTGTCCCAAAGGGACAGACTTCTTTTTAAATAGTTTCCTTTTTGAAAACTGTGTTATCTAATCTATGGTTCTTGTGGGGAGCATGTCAGCTCAAGTGGGATCCCTTTGTTCCCAATACACACACACACACACACACACACACACACACACACACACACGTATACACAAACACTTATACATACTAGATGTAATTTAAGGTGAATAAAAAGTAATATGACTCCTTATGGATTTTTTTTTCTGACATCCTTAGTGTATGTAGTACCAGGCACAAGAAACTCCCCTTTGAGTTATTCATCAAGGGAGTCCAAGAGACTCTCAAAATAATATAGGCTACTGCTGTTGCTTTGGGGTGCCTCCCAGTAGTGAAGGCAAGCCACTATTGCAGAATACATCATGCACTTCAGATATAGCATCCAAGCTGGATCTGACTTGAGAGCTTCTTCCCTGAAGACTAGCTTTGGTAGTACCAGAAGGTTCAATGCATGCCTCCAAGGGAGGGAAGCAACCAACAGTCCTATCCAACTGTGGCTCCTATGAAGCACAACAGTGAGCAGCATCGCAAGGTATCCCAAAGGCACTTACATCGGGGAGGCGACCAACCACTGTCTAATTGGTCTTAAAGCTCACTCAACAGGAGGGGTCAAGGCTGGAACTTGAAACCTAGTCAAATATTCAGGCTAGTGAGGTCATGGAACTTTAAGGAGAACCTACCCCTGCCACTGTACTAAACCGTCACAAGTCCTAACTGCACTGTCAATACATATTCTTTTACCTAGAGATAAGCAGAGCTCTCACGCCTCCCAAAAGACAAATGTACTAGACAGAGACCAGTGCAGAGAACCACGGCTGGTCAAATACAGAGAACAACTGATCAGGGGTGCCTAGCCCCGATGGTACATGGACAACCTAACTCCTGCACCTGAGTCTCAGGAAACAGGATGGGAGATGGGGATGGAGTGGAGGGGGCGGGGAGACTGTAAAAGACAGAGGCTGTGAGTCTGTGCTTCTAGAAACGACAGGGAAGTTTTTCCCATGATACCTCAACAATATGGCTGCCTAAACAAGACCCAAACAAGTACAGCATCAAGAGACATGCTAACATGGAAGGGATAAAAATCTCATGGGGCAAGGCTCCAGAAGTACACAAAGAACTACAGGCAACTAAAGAATGCCAAGAACAGGATAGTCTTCCCAAGGGATGAGCCCCTACGTGGTTACGCCACAAGTGGTCAGTCCTGAAATCATACACATATAAGTAACACTAAATGGACTGAGCAAGGAGCAAGTTTCATAAATGCATATATATATGTGTGTGTGTGTGTGTGTGTGTGTGTGTGTGTGTGTGTGTATCTATATGTAATGTATACATATATGTATGTGTATGTATTGTATATTGTATACATATACACACATATATGGAACAATAACAGTTAAAGAAAAAAGAGGCCATGATTTTGAGATGGAGCAAGTAGGTGGGAAACATGGCAGGGATTGGAAGGAGGAAAGGGAAGGGGAGGAAATAATGCAATTGATAACCATATTTCCTAAAGATGAGAAATACTGGAGTGCTTATGCATGCTGCTGCTTCCACATGGTTATATTCTTGTGAATCCTTCTGGGGTCTGACTGTGACCTGCTCAAGGTTCTCTGTACCCTCTCAAGAACACAACTAGGGACATTTCAATGTCCAGGTTTTTAAAAGGGTAGTATCTTGAGACCAGTGACTTCTGGGCTTTAGGTTGGAATGGGAAATGGTATCACTGGCTGTATTCTGTGGGGGCTGTGTTCAGGAGCCTGAACCTAACAGATTGTAACCATGGTCCCAACTCTGACATGCCCATCATCTGTACTAGGAGTCAAGATGACTCTGCTGCCCTGTGGGATGCTGTAATTCTAGTACTTGAGGCTGAGGCAGGAGGATTTTGAGTTTGAGGACAACCTAGGCTACATAGCAAGACTGTCTCAAAAAAAAAAAAAAAAAGAAAAAAGAAAAGAAACACTCTCCCCCAAATAACTTTTTTTTTCTAAAGTATGTTATAGTTTTAAGAGGCTTGAAGACTTCATATGAAGGCCCAAATCTCTGCTGTTAAAGGTTTCACATTAAAATTCTCTATGAAAAAAAAATTGTATGTATGGGCTGGAGAGATGGTGCAGCAGTTAAGAGCACTGACTGACTTTCTAGAGATCCCGAGTTCGGTTCCCAGACCCTCATGGTAGCTCACAACTGTCTGTAACTCCAGTCCCAGGGTAGCTGGCAGGCTCTTCTGGCTTATACAAGCAGTGGACCCACATGTGGCACACAGGCATACATACAGGTAAAATGCTTACACACATAAAAAGAAGTAATTAAAAACATGTGTATGTGTGTGCTCGTGAGTGGGTGTGTGCACATGTGGACAGTGGGGGTGTGCACATGTGGGCAGGTGCCCCGAGGCCAGAGGTGTACCACTCGAGCAGCAGTTCCTGATGCAGGTGCTGGAGACCAAAGCCAGCTCCTCCGGAAGAGCAGTGTATCCTCTTAACTACTATGCCATATCTCCATCCCATGACAGAGTTTTTAAAAGGCTGTATGTATCTCTTAGATGATGATGTACACATAATATGAAACTTTTGACTAAAGCAGAAATCCATTTTAGGATCAGCCTGAACTTAAACCATTTAATTGATGAACCTCAGCACCCAGCAGTTAATGTCTGAGGTCAGTTTTAAATGATATTGAATAGTTTCAAATATCCTGTCACTTTTCAACAAAAAGAAGTTAAATTGTTTCTATTTTTTCCTTGGGAAAAGAGAGAGTCTCTCAAACACTGAACTTTCCATTCCTTTTTATGAAAAGAGAAAACATTTTTAACCACTATGTTTTAATAACTTCCAATGTGTTTGAGTCCTGTAGGTTTAGTTTACAACTAACAGAGATTACTAATGGTCTCTAAACTTGTAAATCATTTCCTGAAGGGAAACACACTGTATGTTATCAACTTTAAAAGATACAATGCCTTCTCTCCTTTGAAAGTTTCCAGTTCAGTGGGAGAACACAGACTCAAATGAGCAATAGCAGCACACTAGTTATGAAGAGGGCTCTCGGGGGGCTTCCAGAGAACTGAAAGGGTTGGGCAATGCTCGCTAGAAAAGGTGACATTTGAGATTTTTCAGGATTTGAAGATGTAGGTGTAGTGGGTAGCTGTTCCAGCTTTGACCTGGAAGTACTACCCCCAGTGAGGCTTCCGGTAACTATCACGCCTACCTATGGCCTGCCCCGGAGGCAGGGCTGAGACGGGAGCCCTTAAGACCAGAGATCTGGATGTGCTGGCTCTCTTGATTCCTGGTGATCCTGGATGCTGGATGGTAGACTGAGCAGAGTTCTCCAGAGAACACTGCTGGACTGCACTTCACCTCCCCTGGATCCTGTAACCAACCCCTTACTGGCTGTAAGTTACCCCAAAATAAACCTCCCTTTTAACTAAGTGTAGTTGCCTTAAAAAATCCCCCATTATGTAGGGGAAAGGGAAGGAAGAGAGGTAGTAGGAAAAGCCTTTCTGGACTTTTTGACTAGAAAATTTCCTAGTAAATTTCTCTTATACAGCAAAATCTTGTTTTGTTTAAAAAAAAAAAAAAAAGAATCAGTTGTGCAGACATAAAGATGGTAGTCATTTGGTGGAGCCTTCACCTTGGCCCTAGAGACCATTAGGACAAAATCCAGGTGATGCTCTAGGATGACTTGGGCCCCACCAGCAGATGGAAACCATCACCGAGACAAGTCTACCCCAGTGACTGGATGCCAGCACCCCTGTGAAAAATGAGGAGAGGATCACAGGTCCATCGCGGAACATGATGACTAATGTCACTGGGGATGTTGTCAAGTGATCTGTACGGTTTTCAGAAACTCTTCTCCCTCTGTAGTTTCCTGTTATTGAGAGTGAGGAAAATAGAATTTTAGGTTTGGAAAAGGAGTTGGCCTACAAAAGGATAGCAAGTGAAAGCTAGCTATGGAGAGCTGCATGAGAAATGGAAGAAACATTGAAAAAAATACAGTGTTCTTTCCTTACTGAGAGATCAGAATGTGTAAACAATTGTTAGTGACAAAGACTAAGAACAGGGTGTTCTGTTCTGTATCTATAAAGCAAACCCTGAAAATACGCCCAAATCTGTAAGTTCAGGTCCTCTGAGGCTATTTGATGCCAACATTAAATCAGGTGTGTATGGGGGGGGACTAGGAAAAAACCCTCTGTTTAGATTATTCCTCCCTAACTCACCCTTTAAAAATCTGTAAAACTCCATGCACAGGCTCCATGTTGAACACTTGGCTCCTACCTGGCGGCACTGTTTTAGGAGGCTGAGGAATGTTGAAGACATGGGACCTAGGCTGCCAGGACTAGGCCTTGAAGACGATTTGCTACCTTGGGTTATGTCCCAGTGTGTCTGCTTTCCCACCCACTACATGTATTCCCTGCCAGGATAGGCTCCACCTCTGAACTGGGATCCCAAACAACCCTCTCCCCTTCCACTAGCTTGTGCTAAGAAGTCAACATGCTGTCTGGATACCTGCATCTATGGTGCCATAAAAGCTGCTGAAGTTCTCCATACAGCAAGTTGAAGGCGAGGAAAGAGGTAAATACAGAGCTGGGAAAGCAATCTAAAAGAGGCAAGGTTAAACACTGGTGTTGGGAGACAGGGTCTCAGCTCTGAAGAACCTTTGGTACGTGTGAAACTTTTCTTCATCCCTCTGGGGGAATTCATTCCTGCCAAACTTCTCATAGGAGAAGTCAGAGACAAGTCAAAGGGAGATAGTATATAAGGACTGTTATTAGCTAAAAAGGAAAAAAAAAGTTGTTTTCCTTCTTACCATTAGGTAACAACAAAGTAATAATTACAAATTGTTTGTGTAGAAACTTTGGTAATTTTATTCATTGTTTTATTCCTAGTGCCTGTCCAACCTGGATTGTGAAAATTATTTATTAGATAATTGAAGCAATGAGTCTAGGGAAAACTATATGTCACGTGCTTCTTATAGGATGTTTGAAAGTAATCCAAAAGACTAAAAAAAGCCACACCATACCTCCTTTGTATATCATAGGCAACAGATTTATTATCTTAAAACCTTTGTGTACAGAGAGCTCAATAAACATTTAGACACATGGGCTCATGGTCTAAATGTTAAAGTAGACTCCAGGGAGGAAAAACCTTCCAATGATACATTATCTAATTTTGAACCAGTTCACTTGTCTATATCTCTTTCCTTCCTTCTGATTTGAATGCACCCCCCACCAAAACATGAGTATGTAAGATGAGAAAACTGAAATCTGTCATTGATTTGTGACCCCTCAAAGAACTTTTGAGGATACTGAGGATTGAACCTGCAATCTTGTGCATGCTAGACAAGTACCTTATCACTGAGCTACATCCTCAGCCCAATTCAATGAGTCCTTGACTCCAATGCTATACAAAGGCAAGTGAAGGTCATCAGCTCCCAGCATGCTTCAGGAAAAAGAACAATGAACAGATGTGAACCCTGAAAATACTGTGCCACTTTCAGGAGGCACCAAGAATCCAGGAAGCTCAGGCCTTACTTTGAGTCCAGTCAAAGAGATAGAAGGGGGATTCTATGAGCAAGGGGACATCAAGATCATGATTGGGAAACCTACAGAGACAACCAAACCAAACTAGTGGGAACTCATGAACTTTAGACCAGCAGCTGTGGAGCCTCCATGGGACTGGACTAGGCCCTTGGCATAAGCGAGACAGTTGTGTAGCTTGATCTGCTTAAGGGGCTCCCCAGCAGTAGGATCAGGATCCATCCCTGGTGCGTTCTGGAGCCCACTACTTATGGTGGGACACCTTGCATGGCCTTGATGCATCAGGAGGGGCTTGGTGTACCAGAGTCTTCTGACTCCTCATGGGAGGCCATACCTTGTTGGAGGAGGGAATGGGGGTGGGTTGGTGGGGGAAGGCTGGAGGCGTGGGAAGAGGGAAGAGAGGGGGATCTGTGGTTGGTACATAAAATGAATAAAAAAATTCCTTAATAAAAAATTATATAATATAAAAGAGAAATGGGATTTAGAATTACAAATTTAATATTTTTCACTGTCATTTTATGATGGATTTCTTTTTTAAAATATTTTTATTAATTCATTGAGCATTCCATGTAATGGATTTTAATCATATTCAACCCCAACTCCTTATTTTAACATTCCTCAGATCCATTCTCCCCTCTTTAACACCTTATCTTCATGTTCTCTTAAAACTTTTATTTTAAACTTTATTACAAAAAGCGTGTGAATAAAAAACTTCACACACCAAAAATTATCCAGATCCAAAATCTATGCATCTCAATGAACTTCTATACAGTTAGAACATCCACTCTGAAGCTATGGATCTTCACATTGAATTTTATATGCTTACTACCATATTCTTATGCATCATTATCATCATCTGCCACCAAAAATGAAAAATCCATGACAGAGTTAGAACTAGAAAAACAACTATCTTTGTTTCATCTTTCATAACTTGTCAATTGCCAGCCCTAAGGCCTTGCTCATCATCTAATATTTAGAATATTTTATTCCTTTTCTACATGCTATATTGACCCCCACATGGACATTTGTTTACAAATATACGTACATCATTGGCTTTGTTCTGCATATGAGGGAGATAATGCAGTTTTTTTCTTTCTGAGAATGTATGACCTCACTTAATATTATACATTCTAAGTCCATTCATTTTCTTGCAAATTTTGTGATTACAATTTTCTTTAGAGCTGAATAGTATTTATACACATGCACGCACATGGGCGCGCACACACACACAATTTTCATTACCCATACTCATTTGTTGACGAACACCTAGATGGATTGCAGTTATTTGCCTTAGTGACTAAATGTCGGCTGTGCCGTTCTGTGGGCTGGGGTTCTGGACTGAACGAAGTGAGAACCTGAGTTGAGAGCATCAGTATTCATCTTTCTTCACTTCCTGAGTGTGGATTTAGTGATCAGCTGCTTCCACTCCTGCCACGATGCCTGACGTTCCTTCCCCACCCTCATTAACTGCATGCCCTTGAACTATAAGGCAGAATGAGCCTTTCCTCTGTCAGGGAATGATAAAAGGAATAGAGGGATGCGGCTTCAACCCTCAGCACCCCCTACCCCATGCTCCTCTAAAAGTTACATGTAAACAAGATTTAAAGTCCCTTTTAAAACGCAGCATGACTGACGTGGAAAAAGATGAAGACAGGTTGGGGAGGGGACAGAGGCTGAGGGGCAGCAACAGGAAGGAGGTAGCTATTGCACATACGAAGAAGGAAGAGCTGCAGGCATGAGCAGGAGGCTGAGACACCACCAGCTCTTAGGAGATGCTTTGGCTTGACCTGTTTCAAGACGGCTGTATGTACTGAGTTGGGACCAATATTGCTACTGAACTCTTTAAACTAAAATAGCTTGTGTAGTTCTGTAAGCAGTCACGGGGGCAGGTAGGATTGTTAAAAGGTTGTTTTAAGACCTCTAGACAAAGCCGGTTGGCGGCGCACGCCTTTAATCCCAGCACTCGGGAGGCAGAGGCAGGCGGATCTCTGTGAGTTTGAGGCCAGCCTGGTCTACAAAGCAAGTTCCAGGAAAGGCGCAAAGCTACACAGAGAAACCCTGTCCTCGAAAAACCAAAAAAAAAAAGAAACAAAAAACCTCTAGACATTTCCCTTGGGTTCAGCCCCTCCAAAAGAGGTTTTCACCAACCCATAGGATGGCATTACCGTGAAAGGTTTATGTTATTTTAACTGTGACTGTCCTCATCTCAATAACCGCTCTTTGGTCTAGATAACTGGAGGGCAGAGGCAGTTGGAAGGAAGTCCTTGGTAACCTGGCAATACTCGAGGCTCCTAAGTTACATCCCCCACCCTCAAGAATATCAGCTTGGACTCTGTAATCGCATTTCATTTGGTCCACAGGTTCCACTGTATCTTACTCGGTCACAGTGACTGTGGCACATGCAATTAATCCAACCAGTGAGCTCCTCCTCCCCAGCCCTACTGTGTGGCTCTCCAGGAAGCTGCTATTATTATAGGAATAAAAAGAATGGAATGAGAAAAAAGAGAGGAACAGAACAGAAGGGGAAGGAAGGTGGCGGAGCCCTTCTGGGTGGCCACCCCGTAAGCAGCAATCTATACTTGCTCATATAAATACCACACTAATTAGCCAAATTCTCAAATCATATTTGTGCATTCAAAAATATCTTTATTTCCAAGTGTGGATGAAGCACAGATGGGGACATCCATTTTATAACGAAATGAGAAAATCAACACTAAAGCAAACATTTCTGTTAGTCCATAAAAACATTTTTACTTTAATTGATACCAAATAGCAATAGATATGTCCAAAGCAAGAGCACATCAAAGATGTAAACATGCTCTGTGCTGTGGAGTATCTAGTGAGCACAGCTTAGAGGAAGGAGCTCACCACAGGCAGACAACTCTTCCCAATGGTTAGCATGTCATTAAAGCACAGCTTCTCCCTGCCAACACACAGCGACTTTCACCTTCATGTCTTCTCAGTATAGCCCATCAGGATGGTACTCATTATTCAAGAGCAAAGTATTTCCATTAGAAATGTTAATAAGCCAGGCAGTGGTGGTGCATGCCTTTAATCCCAGCACTCAGGAGGCAGAGGCAGGAGGATGGATCTCTGTGAGTTCGAGGCCAGCCTGGTCTACAGAGTGACTTCCGGACAGTCAGAGCTACACAGAGAAGTCTTGTCTTGAAAAACAAAAAACAAACAAATAAAAAGGTCTTTAGATGAGAGCTGGAGAGTTGGCTCAATGATGAAAAGCAATTGTTGCCTTTGCTGAGGACCTGGGTTCAATTCCTAGCACCCACATTGCAGCTCACAACCCTCTGTAACTCTAGACACTAGGCACATGTGGTGAACACACATACATACATACATACATACATACATGCATGCATATATGCAGGCAAAACTTTTTAAAATTAAAAAGAAAAAAGACATGTTAATAAATCAGATCAAAAATGAAATAAAAAGCCACTCAATTCATTCAGGAAAACTACCACACTGTGCGCTCCTTAAACACAAGGACCATGCCTCATTCACCTCAGATGATGACCCTACATGGGAAAATTCCATACATTTTCCTCCCCAAGAAAGCTAACATTATCAGGAGAAAAAAAAATCCTTCTGTTAAAACCATTGCTGATCCCCCTGCCCCATATGGCTTGTTTGCCCCCAGGTTTCCTTTGAGGTACCAGGCACCTTCCAGCTTTCAGGATCAGAGCATGCCAGTGGTAAGGGCTTTCTTCAAAATGTAAAGAAGAGCTGCTCAGAGCTAGAGACAACTGAAGCTCAACCAGGGTGAGAGCTAGCACAGTGCCTGGTGCACAGAGGACATCAGTGACTGTTTGTTGGGTAAGCAGATGGCTTAGCATGAACTAAGAAAGCGCTGGGTTTCCAGACCTGGCCTTCTATAGCATGATGGAAGGCACCAGGCCAGTTTTTCAGCAATGAACTGAAAGGGGACTCACCATCAGGACCCATTTCCATTCATCTTTGATCCAAATAAAAGGATAGTGAGAACACTACAAACCTCGTTAGATTGTCATCACATTGCTACCTGAAGGTACCTCCACCTCCGCCAATCACAGCCAGAGCCAGAACCTCCGGATGCCTGAAATACTCCATCACTTTCAGATGCCTAGAGCAGGCAAGTACAAGCAAGGAATGGAGAACGACAGATTCCAGAGTCTTCCAGGTTTTTCCTGCTAGTAAAAGTGTGAAGCTGTTCTGTCTGGTCAAGTGAGCTGAGCATGTTCTACTGTTAGAAACAGCAGTGATTAACCATCAACCTAAAAATCTGATGTATTCTACACTCCTGAACAGATTCCTTCAGTTCCCCGCTGATGTATTAAGAGGAAGACCAGTGTCTAATGCAGAAGAGCCACAGACTTGTTTCTCCAGCATTCTGAAAACTCAAGAGCTCCGTACATGCATGCATGCACTCAAGCTGCTCACGTCTTCCCAATCTCCAGGCCCCTTCTGCCTTGCTCACTGCTGCTTTCTTGCTTACTCAGCCCCACACATGCATCTTCTTTGCTACTACATGAAGCAATCTCAGAAGCTATTTACCAGAAAGAGCTGGTCCTAAGCTCGGTGTGGTAGCACGCCCTTGTAACCTCAGCAAATGACAAGGTGAGGACAGCCGGGGGAAAAAGTAAGACCCTGTCTCAGAAAACTGGGAGGAGGGGCTGGGAAAATGGTCTAGCTCTGAAGTGCCCTGGGCAGTGTCCTTGCTTTCCTGACAGGCACAGACAGGGTGATTAAAGAGGTCCCCCTAGCCCCATTGTCTATAATTTCATATATCTTACCATTTGTCACTGTGACAAGTCAAATTCCTTTCCTGAAAGTCTGGTGGTGATTTGCAGATGAGTAGCAACAATTTAAAAAAACACCACACACACAGACACACAGACACAAACACAAACACACACACACACACACACACACACACACACACACACAGACAGAGAGACAGAGAGAGAGAAGTATATTATTATGTTAATATAAATTTTTATTATTTTCTTCTTTCTGGGTCAGATTAGTAATAGCAAGTATTAAAGTACTTTTTAAAAAACATGGTTGTCCTGTAATTCACTGTGTATATCAGGCTAGCCTCAAACTCATGAAGAGTCACCTCTGCCTCCCTAATACTGGGATTAAAGGTGTGCGCCGCCATACCTGGCAAGTATTAAAGTTTTCAGAAAAATGTATGAGAGAAATGCTTAAATTTTTTTATGCACTAACATTTTTGGCAAATCAGACAAAACTAGTATGTGTTATTAATTTTTAAAGTACAGCCCAGTAAAGACAGCTTTTAGAGCATCACTCTTTGTGAATCCCACTGTAATATTATTTCTGTCTGGATGGTAGATGTTCTCTGCCTAACAAAGAGGGACTGCCATCCTTTCCCTCCCGTGAGTCTCTTAGTCTCTCTCTGTAACACGTATTGACCATGGGTGGAAAAAAAGGGAGTGGAGGAGAGGAAGGAATGAAAGGCAGAAGGAGGGAAGCCCCTCCCACATCCTCCTCCTCTTTTCCTGGTCAGGCATTTTATGAGTTACTATAAAGGGGGAAGTGACTGTGTGGCTCTTTTCAAGTTTGGGGAAAAGATTTTTCTCTGAGTTCTCCTGGGACTGAGTTACTTATAAAATGTCCCCAGGGTTTGGAGAGGTAGGTAGAGTCAGTGTATAGTAAGTTAGCAGATAGTAAGGGAAATACAGGTGAGAAGTAGGTTACTTCCTGAACTGCTCCACTGGTATCTGTGTGCTACACATGGTGTGCACTCACTGTGAGATCCTTTATAAAGGCAGCAGTTTTTAATACTTTGTTCTAATACAAGAAGAAAGGAAAGTTCTTAGTAACAAAAAAGAACCCAATTATTTTCGGCTTAAACAAATATCAAACATTTCTGAGCTATAAAGTTTTCCTTCTGATGTGGTGTGTGTATGTGTATATGTGTATTCAAGGAAAAATCCTTCTGTAATTTCACACTTTCCCTATTAGGAAGAATCTGGAAAAGTTTAACACCAATTTTCATCTTTGGAAAAATCCTACCAAAAGTATTTAAGTCCAAGAGTGCACACATTGTGTTGCATTAACTTTATTCTTCTCAGTCTGTCCAACCCTGGAGAGTGCTACAACCTATTCAACTGCCCTAATGTAGTAATGTAATCAGAGGCCCAGGGAACAGAAAGACCCCCTAAGATGTTCTTTCAGCCCCTTTGGAATATCGTGTGCCTGTGATCCTCCACTTTAGACACCTACTCCTCAACAATGAACTGTACTCACTCTGACTTCATTAATCCATAAACAACATAGTCTAAATGGAATTTGGTGTACTTGGAAATAGCTGTACTTGGAAAACTTCAGCACTATGATAGGTCTGTACAATTTATAACTTTGGAACATACTCAGGTGAAACATATGTGCATATATATGATGGTGAGGGGTAGGTAAAGGCAGGTCAATGGACAAACAATAAACTTTGCAAGGAATGGTGCTAACATGACTGGAAGCACGTAAGCAAAAAGAAATAAATCTTAATTGATACTTTGCATGAAAATTAACTAAATGGGAAATAGATTTGAGTATAAAAGTTAAAACTAAATTTAAAGAAAAAACTACAAAAGAATGTTTTTGAGCCTTTATGCTAGGCAAAGACATTTTGGATATGACACCAAATTCATATTCTGTCCAAAAATAATAAATAGGTTATCACTGAAGTTTAAAACATTTGACTGGTAAAAAGAATTGAAAGAACAAAATGACAAACACAGTCTGAAAGAAAATATTTGAAAAACAATGCCAGATAAAGTATTGGTATCCACAAATTAGAAATAATTCTCAAAACAAATATAAATAATTCACAAAATTCAATAATAAGAGAACAACCAAAAAAGGAAATAAGGCGTGAACACACAAGCTAGTTTAAAACGTGTGCCAGTGCAAATAAATACGTGAAAAGAGATTCAGCATCATCAGTTACTGTGGAAACACATAGTAAAACAATAATGAGATACTACTAGATACACTAACAAGAATGTTAAAAAAACAAAACCAAAAAACCCTGATGATGCTAGATGCTGGTAAGCTATTCAGAACTAGAACCATCACAGAGATGGACACAGACACTTTGGAGCTGTCTGGCAGGTTTTACAAGAGACCCTGTCTAAAAAAAAAATCAGTCAACCAACTGATAGATCAGTAAAGGTGAATAAGGAATAAAGAATGAAATCTGAGGTTGTCTTCTGATCACCATAAGTGTGCATGCATATGTACATGTGCACTCCTGCACACACAAAAGCATGCACACACACAAATATGTAGACATATATTATAATAACAATGCAGAAAAAAATATACCACAAAATAGAAAGAGATTTTTTTTCTAAGAAATTGGAATGATAGGGGCTTTAATTTTTTTTTTTTTTTTTGGTTTTTCGAGACAGGGTTTCTCTGTGTAGCTTTGCGCCTTTCCTGGAACTCACTTGGTAGCCCAGGCTGGCCTCGAACTCACAGAGATCCACCTGGCTCTGCCTCCCGAGTGCTGGGATTAAAGGCGTGCGCCACCACCGCCCGGCTGGGGCTTTAATTTTTTAATGATATATTTATAATAATAATGAAGTCTGAATTGCTTTCATAACATAATACATGCCAAACTAAAAGACATGCATGCATTTTCCAATAAAAGCAAAAAAATTGAATTATTTCATGCTAGGCACTTAAAAATGGGTTTTAGCAATAATTCGACGCAGAAGTCTGAGTTTGAGTTTAGGGTCAGAGTTGAGAGTGAGGCTGGTAGCGTCCCCTCATAGGCTAGCATTTGCATGTCATTTCTGAAGCCCAGCCCAGCAGCACCTTACAGAGACATTTGGGCTTGCCAATGAGCAAGTGCCTGCCAAGTTTAAAAGCACGTTCTTCTAGTGCCAGTGTAATAATGGCACATGCTATACAAGAATCATTATATGTAGATTAAAAGAAAGTTAAAGAGGGACTACCTTTTAGAAGTTAATGAATGAAAACAAGTTAATTTTTATTTCAGAGCAAATCAAATGTGGGAGTATAACAGTAAAGAAGATATAATGCATTAAAACACCACATTATTCATTAAAAGTTATCTATGAAATTTTTAATTTATTTGACATCATTAAATCTTAACAATTAGTGAAAGATTGGAAACTAAAAATATAAAAGAATGTTCTATACAGCAAATGAAAAATGCAAACCTGTGTGAGACACAATGTAATCATGGTTCATACAAGGCTCAGCCTCTAGAAGCCTGCAGCCTTACACTTCACACCGAAGGCTGTCTTTTCACAGAAAAATGTCTCCTCATTGTAAAGCTGCATACTCACTGTAGGCCAGAGAATGCATCCTATCCAAAGTAGGCTGAGGGAAAAGATCTGTGATAAACACGACAACAACCCAGCAGGAGAATGTCACAGTCCAAGCAAACCCTGGGAAATACAGATCTTGGATATTTTCTTGGAACATTACACCTTACTGTAAGCCAGAATATAGAAATTTTATGAAGATTGTATTCAGTGAAAATAAAATGATTTTTGCCATGGATTTTTGAAAAGTGCTGGCCAACATTAGGCTGTAAATGTAATACTTTTTGAAAATTAATTGGAAACATAAATTGACTCTGGAAGAGCCACATGGTTCCCAGAATTTTCCTTAATAAGAACAATATGCGGAGGGGATACTTCTGAAAAGAAGAAAACGAATACAAGTCTAGAAAAGCAGTGTTTTCTGATTTACTAAGTTATTTGCTGGCACCCCCTGGAGTCTGTATCTGTGCCATAGGCAAATCCTTTCGTGAACTGAAGAGGATTATACAGAGCAGCAGTCTCTGTGGATGACTTTGCCTTACCTTGGCTCAGCCTCAACTGTAAAGGCAGTAGCATTTTCTCAGATATTTTTCAGATTGATAATTGGGCTCCTGTATATTATTTTACAGATGTTCAAATGTTCACAGAAGGGCTCGTTTTCGATCACTCTCACTGTAACAGTCTGGTTTTGATGAAGAGTAGGTTTGCAAGGAGCGTTTTGCAAGGCAATCAAGCCTGTCTGATGTCTGTGAGCCTTCCTGTTAGGAATTCACTGTATGCACAATAGGATGGGGGGGGGGGATCACAGAAACGCACACAGAGTGTATGTTACAAGTGTAATTACAAGAGTACTGGGTAAGGATAAGAACAAGGTAATAATACCCCCCCACACACACACACACCACATTCTCTCCATGCATACACACACACACACACATGTGCAAATGCACACCCACACACCATTTTAATGCTAAGGGAAATCTTTCTATAGATTCTCAATGTACTTTGATTGAAATTCAACTATTTTTCCCTCTATACCTCAACTTTGTTACCTCAACTTCATAAGAAGGGGTTCCTTGAAACCAATTTAAACTCCTATAATGCAATAAAGTAAAAAATGAAATAAAATGATCTGTGATGCTATAGTTTCATTATGAGAGCTTTACTAGCTCTTGAGAAGTATACATATGACACAGAAATATACTGGCTGCTTGGGCCCAGGATCTGGCTGAAAACGTCTGTGCGGGTTTGAAGCTGCAGGATGATAAACACCCCTGTTCCTCAGGTCCCCTATCTTCTCTGTTACCTCAGTCATATGGGCCCTCCCATCTCCTGGCAGTGGCAGGTTCATGGTCCCCCACATTGACAGTGAGTGTCCTTGTTTAGTCTGAAATCTTAATAATTTTGAGAAGAGCTCTATTAGCAATGAAATGAGGACTGGTCTTGAAAAAGGCTGAAAAACTCTAAAGTTGCTGGTATAAAATCTTTTGTGACCGAGACAAAACCCTTGCTGAATTAGACAACTGCACAAGTTTTAGCTGTTTACTCACTTTCCTAGTTGGTAAGTGGGGTGTAGAAAACCATGGGGACTATTTAATCTATAAATTGGCTCCCAGACATATGCTCTGCGTATTTTCATAAAGCCTTTTATTATGTGGTCCTTAAGCAGCATACCCATGCCAGATGGGTGGACTGGAATATAAAGCACATCTTAGAAGAAGCTATTATTGGGTCAGTAATATGCCAATTAAAAGGGCTTACACAACCATCTGTGAGACCCCAGTGGCAAAGGCTTATTTCTAGACCCTCAGTGTGGCTGCACCCTATATATTACCTCCTCTGGATTTATGAGTGCCTGAGAAATGACCATTGTCAGTATTGGGGAGAGGGGCGGCAAATCTGCCGGGTTCCCGATGTGTTTTAGGCTGGATAGGGGTTTGCAATCACTGCTTGGCTTGGTAGACTTAGTTTTAATGGCCAGACTTCTGTAATAATTCTCTGTCAGTTACATCACTATCTTGGTACATTTATAGATACACCACCCACGAGCCCAGTAAAACGGCATTTAAATTAGGAGATGAAATGTATGGTGTGACCCACCAGGAGAGTGATTTGTATCCCCAAGTGCCTAAGTTGAGGGCATTGTAAGAAGAGCCTTGGGTGAGGACAAAGGCAACAAATGACCCACACCGTTGCTGCCTCTGTGCACGTGGGACAGGGCTAGTTTGGTGCTGGTCTCAGGAAACCCATAAACAGTTGCTTCATACACTTACTTATTCATCACTGTGGTGCTATGAGCCTGCTCTTCATCCAGCCCTATTTCAGGGCTTGCAGGTCCTTCATTTTATTATTTGCTATTGCTACGAATTTTATTTTTATATTTGTTCTCCTTTTTAGTATAACTATGTGGCACATAAATATGCCACTTTGTTAAGACAAGTGGAGGGACAAAAGGCTCTGTCACAGAGATAAAGCATGTCTCAGGTACACTCAGGAGTCAAGAGCTAGTCTCATGGGTCAGAATAAAACATCCACACTCTGCTGGGCTGACAAAGCCATTCTTGACGGGGAAGCCTAGATGATTTTCTTCTCACTCTGTTATGGAAGCCCTAATTCCCCAGCCCAAATCCAGAAGTGCATAAAGTCACTGCTTTGGCCTCAAGAATTCAGTGCCACAGAATTCATTTCTATGTGGGTAACACGTGGCTTCCCCTTTAAAAAAAAAAAAAAAAGAAAAGAAAACCTCAAATCACATGCTCTGACAATCTGGGGCCCTCATTTCTATGGCTAAACTCAGCTAAAGCTAAACAGCAAGGCAAGATCTTGTGTCTGACTCAGCTTGGTCCAATAAGCCACGCTCTCTAGCTTTCTTGAATCAAGACGGAAGAGAAATGAACGCTAGACTTCTCTGAAGCTGGAATTTTAAGGCAAGATCCAATATCTAAATAAACAAAGTAATATGTCCAGGAAGACATCCACAGAAGAGTTCTGGCTTTGGACAAATGCCCTCTAAGAAGACCTCACTTATTATCCCAGTCTCCCCTTTATTTGGTCCTAACCCATTTTCCCCAGCAGAATGCTAGGATTTGATCCTGCTTCCCTCTACCCATGCAAATGTTACGTTCTTTCAGGCAAAGGCCAACAGGGGCCCACCACTCTGCTGACCTTTCTCAGAGCAGCTGCCTAAATTTCCTTCAGGGACTCCATGCTTGCTATCAAAATGAGACCCCTGGTTTGTCATGGCTAGCGGGATAGAGGCTTTCTTCAGCTTCTGGTCATCTGGACATCATAAGTGAGAACAGTTGTGGGCCACAGGGACCTTTTCTGAAAGAAACCATCACTTCACCATTTGTAACCAAGGCAGCGTACGTGACTATCAACAAACACTATGACATCATGCATTAGCCAAGGGACTTCTTGTTAAATAAGGGAAGGTGGCTAGGGAACCACCTCAGTAAGACTTTACTTCAAAATGCTGGCGGCAGCCGCTGCTCAGATGGAAGCGAAGACGGCACCATGAGGAGCCATCAAACGAAGCCCCCGTCAGTGAAGAGTGAAGTCAGAGGGATGGCTTCCAGCCAAAGGAACTCAGGAAGCAGATGGCAGCCAAATTAAAGTGTCATGATTAGGCTGGAGATCTCAGGTGGCTGTCAACCAGCAAAAATAAATGCATCAGGGGGACTCCGCGCTGAGAGAAGAACCCAGCCATGCACAACTCTAAATGATTGCTGGGGAACTCCATGCCTGTGTAAATAAAAATTAAGTCAAAACAGGAAACAAAACTATAATAAGCATGTGAAACAAAATGTTTAGCTAATTACAAGGGAACATGGGGACAGGGACAGGAGCAGGATGCCACTGAGCTGAGCTTTACTGTGCTGAATACACAGAAAGCAATGAGCACACCGTTATTGTCAGTATTCTCCCACGTTTGAATATTAATACATTATATACATACAAAATAAAATACAAGAAAGAAAAGGCTTTCTGAGGCCACATACCTGATATTTCAGTGGTAAAAGGAAACATTGGGGTCTTTCTATATTATTTATGCTTTTTAAAACTTGAATTTCCTTTCAAAATACTTTTTTTAAAAAAGAACTGAGAAATATTCCAAAATGATGAAAATTTCGAAAAACATTTGCAAAGCACAGAATGTCTCTTATTTTTGGACACTGACATGCTGATTACATGCACTGCATTTGATAAGCAAAATATGTCACAATTAATTACAGTCAGAGTGGGAGCTCTGTCCTTCACTGTCCAAAGTCCTTTGAGAAAAGGCTGGTCTTTGACTGTCTTCAAGAAGCACAGTTAGTGGACAGCCCCCAGGGGCAAGCCAGTGTGCCATCCTCAGCTTCTAAGTCCTGGCCACGGTCCCCCAGAGTGCCAGCCGGTGGCTGAGAAGAAGAGAGAGCTAGCCTTGTCCATTTCCTCCCAACCCAGACTCCACCAGCAGGCAACTCTCTCCTCCATTGTCCCTAGGGTTTCTCAACCCCGTGCTCACAGCTTATCCGCATGGAGGCTCTCCCTGCACCCCAGGGGTCAGAACGACATCAAGGAGAAAGGTCTCCCCCCTTTACCATCAAGGCCCGAAGGAAGCTCTCATGCTTACAGTTCTATCCCAGCACTGCTCCCTAGGGACGCAAGCAGCACAGACCAAGGTCTTGGAGTGTCCCTCTATACCACAAGCGCTCTTCTTCCTCTGAGGGCCTGTGCTCTCCACCTCCACCCTGGGAGTTAGTGATCAAATTCCCTCATAGAGACAGTGGCGGTGAAAGTGTTAGAGCCTCCTCTTCCTCCTCGAATACCTTTTCCAGTTGTAACAACGCGCCCTCAGTGACGCTGCACAGCTGGACTGACATCGCAAGGTACTGTCACATGGGCCACCAGTCTGTTTGCCCACAGTGAGGAGGCTATTAGGAGTCCAGAGTATTTCCTGCTGCTCTTCTTTCCTTTCTGACAGCTCATAAGCTGCCCTGACCCTAACACCCACCTCTGCTTCCTGAACAAGAGTTGTCTTAGGTCTGTGGTAAACTTGTTGTCTGAAACTTACAGCCAATAAGTCCCAGAGATTTTACCAGAACTGGGCTACAAATAAACAATGCTGCTGCAATAAGCGTTCGGATAATACACCTGTCGTCGGCCTCCGTGGACTGCAGCAGGGTAACAGCCTGCTGCTCTCGTAGCAGTGGGAAGCTCAACAACCCTTCACAGAACAGACATGAGCACCACAGCTGCTCACGGTACCGAATTTCACGATGCCATCGCTTGGATAGCAACCCCTCTACTGGACTCCGTTACCTTCTGATCTCTAATAGAGCCTTTCACTTATCGGCATTCCGTGAAATACATTGGTGGTACTTGCTTTTCTAGCCCAGGGGGCCTTGTGGGTAGGGACACTTCACTTATCAATGCAATTTGCATTTTGTTACTTGCAATTTACCATCGCGTGGCAGATAATGTTTCTTAACAGACATGAAATTTGGCTTTAAAAGTGTAATTTGGGGCTGGCAAGATCGCTCTGTGGGTAAAGCACTTGTGTAAGCCTGACAATCTAAATTCGATCGCTGGGACCAATATACAGGTGGAAGGAGAGAACTGACTCAACAAGTTATTCCCTGACGTGGCGCATGTACCATGCAACCGTGTATACACCCACACATCACACAAACACACAAACTTGTCATATGCACACAAGTAAATACAGATAAATCAATCAATCTTAAAAATGTCATTTTGATGGTTGCTGTAGCATTACTATGTATCCAGAATATATTTCTCACTTTCTATCTGATGAAACATACTTACAATTATATTGTTTCTAAAATTTTCTTATAAAACTAGATGGCTTCTTATAATTCTGCCAAACAAGCTATTTTTTTTATGTGCACATAGCACACAATAGTGAATGTTCCAAATGCTTATTGGATGATCACACAAATTAATGGATTTATACTTTGTTTCCTGAACTTGGAATATCATACTAGTCTGTATTGATCTAACTGAAATTCCATCAACTAAGAAAGATGTTAATATGCTCTGAGATGTTCTCATAGTTATCTAACTTCTTTAATACAAATGTTTACTAACTACCCATGCAGTGTAAAAAAATTCACAGTTGTTTAGAGCTGGGGTCATTGAGTAGACTACTACATTTTAAAGATGAGCAAAGATGTCACACTCTAATCCAAAGATCACACCCTGCCACTAGATGGGTAAGTAGGCTCCTAGACTTCCAGTTCGGTTTGTTGTTCTCTTCTATAAGAGGCTAAGGATCCACACTTAAAATAGTTTTAGTATACCCAATGATGCTCAATCATACCACAAGGCCACTTGCTAAACTATGTTCACAGCAACTTTATTTGTAACAGCCAGAACTGGAAACAATCTAGATGTCCCTCAACTGAGGAATGGATACTGAAAATATGGTACATTTACACAATGGAGTATTACTCAGCTGTTAAAAACAATGACATCATGACATTTGCAGGCAAATGGATGGAACTAGAAGAAATCATCCTGAGTGAGGTAACCCAGACCCAGCAAAGCACACATGATATGTACTCACTCATAAGTAGATATTAGCTGTCAAATGAAGGATAACTATGCTACAACCCACAGACTCAGAGAAACTAGGTAACAAGGAGGGCTTGGAGGCAGGGGGACATACCCAGATCTCCTTGGGAAGAGGAAATAGAAGAGATTTTATGAGTGGACTGTGGGTGGGTGGGGATGGGAACATAAGAGATCAGGTTGCAGGAAACAGAGCAGGAAGTACTGACAGAGACTACTAGAAAGGGAAGAATTTTGGGGTTAGGTAAAAACCTGGCACATGGTAATCTCCCAGGAATCTACAAGGATGACCCCAGCTAAGACTCCTAGCAATAGCAGATATGTAGCCTGAACTAGCCATCTCCTGTGACCAGGCAAGACTTCCAGTGGAGGAATTGGGACATCAACACAGCCACATAACCTTCAACCTACAGTCTGTCCTGCCTATTGGATGTGCTAGGGTAAGAGTGGCCTAGAGATTGAGGAAGTGGCCAAAAAATAGACAAAAACCCATGCCAAGAGAATAAGCCCACCCCTGACACTGCCTGGAGCACCAGGACCCACAGGATGGATGACCCAGGGACCTAGTATAGTACCAAACATGACTGGATAAAAAATTGTCAATGTAATGATGCCTAATGATAATCTTCTATATTCATAGTTTGGTGCCTAGCCCAACTATCATCAAAGAGGCTTCATCCAGCAAGCCTGGAAACAGGTGCAAACCCACAGCCAAACATTAGGTGGAACTTGGGCAGGAGAGGGAGAGAAAGGATTGTAGGAGCCAGAGGGGTCAAGGACATCATAAGAAAACCCACAGAATCAACTAACCCGGACTTATAGGTACTTACAGAGACTGAACTGACAACCAAGGAGCTTGCATGGGACTGACCTAGGCACTTTGCATATATGTGACAGCTGTGTAGCTTGGTCCTCTTGTGGGACTCCTAACAGTGTGAACACAGGCTGTCTCTGACTCTTTTGCTGGCTTTTGGGACTCTACTCCTCATACTGGGCTGCCTTGCCCAGCCTTAATACTTGGGGGGGGGGGGTAGTCTTACTGCAACTTGATACGCCATGTTTTGTTGATATCCATGGGAGACCTGCCCTTACCTGAACAGAAATGGAGGAGGAGTGAATAGAGGGGGCTTGAGGGGAGGGACAGAGAGGACAGGAGGGAGGAGAAACTGTAGGTGGGCTGTAAAATAAATAAAGAAAAAAAGGAGTAAAAAAAGAAAAAAGTTTTAGAAGGATCTTGAGTATCTATGATGACGGACAGAGCATTGCAAAACAGATTGTTTGAAAATATCTTAATTTTTTCAACAGCACAGATTTTTCTTGTGATACTCAGAAAATCACAAACTAAGAACAAACTTTGAAAACTACTATTTCAGAAGTAGAAAGTTTCAATTTTAGTAGTACCTGACATTCCCACTTTAACAAACTATGGTGATTGCAATGGTGCATGGAGTGAGTATTTCTTGGAGCTTTCGTATCCTTTTGTACCTGATTCAGTGCACTCTTCCTGGATGTACCATGCTTTAGCAACTCTTATACTCTAAGTCAGGGAATAACCTTCTCAAAATGCAGCTCTCTCCAAAGGACTTTCTTAATGGTTGCTTCTTCTTATTGCACACTTATCTGTCACTCACCTACATAGCTACTCATCTACACACCCACAACACACTAGTGTGCCCATATGCCCACAGGCCTACAATCCTACCAGAAGACTAACATGTTTTGTCCTCTCTGTTTTGAAGATGACTAATTTCCCATTTTTGGCTTTGTGGTTCTGCTTGGGTTGCTTCTGCCTAAAGAAGACCATAAAAACATAGTTGTCTATTTCCAAAAACTTGTTCTCCTTAAAGAAATGAGGTTAAAACCTTCAAGCAAACTGGGATCTCTGGGAGCACAGCCCTTAGTTTAAGCTGATAAATATTTGGTAGAGGTGTCTAATTCTTCCGAATATGTGACTGCCTAGAGGCTCCTCAGGCCTCCGGTCAGAATGTATGTATAATGGCTGAGTTGGGCTGGGCATTCATTCAGTCTGTACCTGAGACCTTGGGGCATATGGTGCTGGTCAATCTGGATGGCTGCATATAGAATGATGCAAATAGATTCATATTTATCATCCTGCACAAAACTCAACTACAAATAGATCAAGGACCTCAATATAAGACGCAATACTCTGAATCTGATAGAAGAGAAAGTTGGGAATAGTCTAGAACTCATCAGCAGAGGAACATACTTCCTGAACAGGACACTGGTAGCACAGGTGAATAAGACCAACATTTAATAAGTGGGACCTCATGAAGCTGAAAAGCTTCCGCATGGCAAAGAACACCATCATTCAGAGAAAGCAACAGTCTACAGAATGGGGAAAGATGCTTACCACTTATACATCTGATAGAAGGTTATTATCTAAAACATATAAAGAACTTGTATTAAGAAAACAAATAACTCAATTCAAAAATGGGGTACAGAACTAAACAGAGTTCCCAAAAAAGGAAACACAAATGTCTGAGAAACAAAGCACTGTTCAACATCCTTAGCATTAGGAAAATGCAAATTAAATTACCTTGAGATTTCATCTTATGCCAGTCAAAACAGCCAGGATCAAAAACAAACAACAAATGACAGCATATGTTGGCGAGAATATATAAGGGGAAGACTTACTCACTGCTGGTGGAAATGCAAATGATACAGCCACTATGGAAATCAATGTGGTGGTTCATCAGGAAGTTGGCAATAGATATATCTCAAGATCCATCTATACCACTCTTGAGCATATACCCAGATACTTGCTCATCCATGCTCATTGCTGCTCTAGTCATAATAGCAAGACTGGAAACAGCCTAGATGTCCACCAACTGATAAACAGAGAATGAAAATGTGGTACATTTACACAATGGGATATTGTCCAGCTGTTAAGAAAAATCAAATTATGAAATTCACAGGTAAATGGATAGAGCTAGGAAAAAAGTCATCCTGAGTGAGGTAACTTCAAAAGACAAATACTGCGTGTTTTCTCTTATATGTGGATGTTAGCTTTTAGCTTTTGATGTTTGATACAATCCAAATAAGCACAGAGGTTAGGTACCTAGTAAGGGACTAGGCAGGAGAAGAGGCTCTCTCAAGGCAGGGGGGATAGAATACATTGTTATGAAGAGACAGGGAGGATACTGGAGTGGGGATTAAATAGGGAGGAGAGTGGGAGAGAAGAGTAAAGGATGGATATGGGGAGGGATAACAAACATTAAGGGCCATTTGAAAAATCATACAGAAACCTACTACCGTTAAAGCTTAAATGGAATCACCAAACAGCAGTGGAAAATGTCTCAACTGGACATTTTATGCCACCAAGTAAAGACTCCAGTGCCTGGAATGAGTTACATCTTGCTGAGTTGTTAGTCCAAAGGGCCTCGCAGAAACCCTCAAACATCACAGGCTATTGCCAAGGCTACTGGTTATTCTCCATAACCTGATGGTGGCCCTATTACTAAGGACAGCACTTCCTTGTGTCATTGGACACAGAGAAGTTAAGCTGGTGCCTGACTTCACTCCTACTGACTAATGGCCATGGTCCTGGAAGGAATTCTGCATGCTACTAGAAGAGAAAAGCAGTCATCAATGTCACCCCGCCACAAACCCTGCATTCTACAACAGTCACCTGTAGGACATACTCGGGCCATAGTGGCGCAAATGTTACAGGAGTGACCAACCACTTTTTCACTGAATTTAAGGCCCACTCCATGAGATGGAACTCATACCTGACACTGCTAAAGTGGCCAAGATCCTGAGACCATGCAGATCATGGGCCCAGGGGAAAACCTATTACTATTATTCTGCTAAAGCAACAAATGACTCCTAATGACATACTGCTCTACCAATAATCAGTGCCTAACTCAACCCACATCAGAGAAGCTTTTTCTGGAAGTAGCTGGCAATTTACACAGAGACCCATAACTGGACAATGTGCCGAGAGTGAGAGACTAGGAAGCACTCGGCGCTTAGTGGAATGTTTTCATCATATCCCTTCTCCCAAGGTGCAGTATTCACTCAGAAGAGAAGACAGAAAGATTGTAAGAGCCAGAGAGGAGAGAGAACTCCACAGAAACAGTGTTTTCCATACACTGCAGCACTGATGCACAAATAAACTTCCAGACTGAGGCAGCATGCACCGGGCCTGCATAGGTTCAAGCCAGACAAGGTCCCAGCACTGAGAGGGAGAAGTGCACATGGCTTCCCACCCCTGATCAAGAAGCTATCTCCAATGGAGTCTCACTGGATATATTAACCACACTTCAGGGCAGGCCCCACCCTCAGGAGTAGATGGCCAACACAAACTCAATGCTATTTTTGTCAACTTTTGATTTCATTTTGTTTGATTCTGGATTTTTTTTGTCTTATTGGTATTTTATTTATTTATTTTGAATTTTGTTTTTGTGGGGTTCTTTGTGTTTCTTGTTTTTGTTTCTTTTTCTTTTAAAAAGAGAGAGAGAGAGAATATAAAATTGGATGAGTAGGAAGGTAAGAAGGATTTGGATGGAAATAGGGGAGGGGGAGACATGATCAGAATGTACTGTAGGAAAATTTTCAATAAAAAGGACATTAATCTGGGAAATTTTTTTAGTTTGAACAGTAAATCACACAAAGACTAAGAATTAGAAAGTATGTACAACAGACTAAGTGTAACGGAATGGTGTGCCTAGACAACCTTAGACCTAGCCTGCTTAATTGAGCGCAAAAGTGTCACGGGGTTATTTCCATGTGGAAAGGCATTTTCTTCTGGGAAACAAACTTAACCTGTGAGTCTGGTTCGTCAGTAAGGGACAATGGCATGTATATGATACTAAGTTCTGTCCCGTGTTGCCACTACTAGTGTGCACAGCGGAACCCTGGCAGGCATACTCAGGCCTTCACGTGGGTGGCTGAGAAGGAAGCTCAGTGATCCTGGGCCTAGATTATCAGCAGTAACAGCAACAGCAGCAATGATCACACACACACACACACACACACACACACACACACACACACACACACACACACACACGTACAATATGTCACACTGTGCTATGCACTGTTCCCACCAACTGGAACGTGAACACACGGTAGCTCTTCACAAGATTGAATCTTCCTGCTACGGATGGGGAAGGGGCTTGAGAGGGCCCTCCCCCTCCCCCTATTGGCTATCGGCAGCTAATGGTTTCTAGGGGGAACGGCTGTTTTCTTCGGTGGTGTAGCCACTGGTACGTTCCCATGCTCCAGCCAATAACTCTCGCCCGTGCTTATGCAAGCAGCTCCAATTCAATTCAGCACGTTACGGAAAGAAAATACAAGAAAGCAGGAGGGTAGAAGAAGGGGGTCAGCAGGAGTGGGAGGGAGGTGAGAAAAAGTAACATGCCAAATGGTCTGTTCAAAGCAATTCACGGCCCAAATGCCCTGTCTAGCCTAGGTGGGGTTATGGGCTACTTCATTGTTAGATTTTCTTTTAGTTTTGTTAATTTTTTCCTTTAGGATTTTAAATTTTTAGAAATTATTCTTCAGTTGACGTGAATTCTTGTGGACATTCCTTTACTCCGTAAATATTTATTTACTTCTTCTATAGTTCACTGTGGACAGAAAGCAAAACTTAGAAGCCACTCAGACACGTGTACCTGAGTACACGACCACTCTGTGCGGAAGCAGCTGTACAATGGAGGGAAGCCGCCATTTCCCTTTTGAAGTCTGTGTTTAGTATTGTTCCCATGAACACTTCTGAAATAAGAACAGAGTTCATAAAAGTCCTGCTAAGTACTGACCAGAATCTCGACTTTCCTTCTCAGTGATGGGAGTCAGACCCACAGTCTCGCACACATCATACAAATGCTCTACCACTGGGTGACCTGCCTAACCCTGAGAAGCAAGATCATAGGGGAGACATCTTATCCCCCCTGATAATGCAGGAGAACTGGGGTGCTGATTAAATGTTTTCAGAACGACGTAAGAGGAAGGCAGAGGCACGGTGTCCTATTAGCTGGAGATGAAGCGGCAGCACAGCTTCACCAGCCACAGTCTGGCTAACAAGCTGATGTGATTAACTGAATCAAGGCAGATAGTAGAGAGGCCATGAGGAATGCCTCAAGATGACAAAGAACTCAGAACTGTTTTTTTTTTTGTTTTTTTTTTTTTTTAAATTCTACTTCAACAACATCGATAGCATCTCTGTCTGGAACTGAAAGACACCAGTACATTGGAGCCTGAGAGCTTTGCCCACAGTGGTGGGAGGCTACAGAAAAGGAAGAGAACTCGGGAAAAAGCAGCCTGGCTCACTCTCATGTAGTCTCCCCTTGAAGCTGGGCTTTTGTCAAACACAGGGACAACTGTGTCACGGCTGAGCTGACAAACCTCAATAGTTTTGTCCTAAGTCTTTTATTTCTGTGGCCCAGCAGACCCCGGGTCACCTGATTTTGTCCTTCTGCTCTCTGGGATTTAACCCATGCTTCCTTTAATTTCTGAAATGTAGTGCCCCTTCTTGGTCCCTCTGAAACATGCCTACTTCTGTCTTAACGGTGCCACACGCTGGGGACTAGACTGCAGGGAACACCACAGCACCAAGGAACAGTGGCCCTTCGCCCCTTTAGTGAAATCCCCCTGCTTCCCTGGGGCTGAGCCAGGAACATCTCTTTGTTCCCCTGGCTATTTTCATCATTCACACAAATTGTGACAAATCGCGTTTGAGGGTTTTGGTGGCTTCATGTGCCTGCTTCCCTGCTAGACTAGAAGTTTCTTGAGAACAGACTCTTGTAATATCCAGCAGTTAATTTAATACAAGATTAACTTAGTGCCTTACATGATATCCATACTATTTGCTGTACTTGAAAAACTCCACAGTAAAGCAGTTAATAGGTAACAAGAGGACATTTTAATTCATGTCTATCATAACTAACTGCTTTTGGAGTATAAGAGGACAAATACAGGTAAAGTGAAAGATCCAAATGATTGTTGCAGACCGATGGACCAGAGGGCTCAGTGGTTAAGAACACTGGCTACCCTTGAAGGAGACTTGGGTTCTATTTCTAGCACCCACATGGTGGCCCACAACTGTTTGTAACTCCAGTTCCAGGGGATCTGATGCCCTCTTCTGAGCTCTGCAAGCACAGCACACATGTGAGTCACATACATGCAGACAAAACACTCATACATACTCATACTCTAAAAACAACTGTTACCAAAAATAAACTTTGCTTTAAAGTTAAACTTTAAAGAAGAAAAGGCTTCACAGGTTAAGATGAAGGAAAAGTCAATGCCAGTCTTGAGAGGTTTTCGCTTGCAGGTGCAGAGCATCCTCTGGGCTAGTCACACAGAGGCATAGTAACAGTCGATCTCAGTACCTACCTGTTGTGGGATGATCTTTTCTATACTGTAAGATGTGGCTCTGCCTAAGGCTCCTTCTGATTGGTTTAATAAAGAGCTGACTGGCCAATATCTAGGCAGAAGAGGTTAAGTGGGACTTCCGGGCAGAGAGAGGAACTCAGGATGAATCTAGGCCCATAAGGGAGACGCCAGTGAGAGATGGAGGGAGTCAGACATACAGAACAGAGGAGAGGTAAAGAACCATGTGGCAGAACATAGATTAATAGAAATAGGTTAATTTAAGTTATAGGAGCTAGTTGGGAACAAGTCTAAGCTAAAGGCCAAGCTTTCATAATTAATAAGCCTCCGTGTCATCATTGGGGAGCTGGCGGTCCCAAAGAAAGTCCAGCCACACCTAACACTTACTCAGCACTTCCTCCTTCTGAGGCAGTTTGGGGCCGTTATCCAACTGCATCCTCACAGTACTTGCTGAAGGACTGCCATTATTCTTCATTTTATATATGGGGAAACTGAGAGCACTAAGATAGAAGTCTCACCCACAGGACGTGGCAGTATTCAGAGTCCAAGCTGGGCCTGTGAAACTCCAGAGCCTGAGGCAGTGGGATCATGACCAGCCACAGTCCCTTCAGATTCTAACCCAGGCTGTGAGACTCCAGAGCCAGAGGCAGTGAGACCGAGAACAACCAAAGTCCCAAAAGAACTTCTTGGAATCTTAAAACATGGTGGGCGACAGGCGGAAAGCACTCTGGGCTTGCCTCTCAGTGTCTGCCTTCAGCATTTCATCTGCACAGCTGCTAGGGAGGTGTTCCTGGGGAAGAAGAGCTGCGAGTGTCAGGGCTTTGACAAGCAGACCCAAACAGGCCTGTTGCAGGGCACAGTCGGTGCTGTGTGGTGGCCGTGGGATTTCCTCTAGGTATTCATCCCATACCTGCTAAAATGAATGGAACCACCCTGAACCCACAGCCCAACAGATCTGAAAAAATAACTAAAAGGGCTACCAATGTTTTAGAGAGGGAGGGAGGGAGGGAGGGAGGGCATGGGGTTTCACTAGCCTTTTTAACAGACATACAGGTCCTGCACCGACCCACAACAAACTCTAGTAAACGCCCTGTACACCATATGTCTTCCGGCTTATTTGGAGCAAACCTTGGACACAGTCTATTCAGTGGCTTCCTAAGGTTTTGGCATTTGCCCATTAGCTTGGCATCTCCTCCACTGGCTTCAGCAACAGTCACTACTCCGCCCATAGCAGACCACCCTTGACATACCCAGCTGCCCTGGCGAGAGGCTTCATGTGGTTCTTCCATCCCCGGCACTTTCCTGGGAAGGAGGGGCACTGAAGTACCCCAAGAACATGTGTGTCCCTGGCACTAGAGCCAGAGAATGTGGCCAGACTTCTTTATGCCACTCCTCAAGTTTCCTTCCAAAACTAACATTTCCAGGGGGTCCTGATACTCTGTAATGTAGCTAATTTTTTTCCAGGTCATAAGGGAAGGCAAAGAGACACATTTTTTTTTACATTGACAGGCCTAAAAACTAACAATGCATTGCCTGTGCTATACAATGGGCCCTTGTATTTCTACAGCTAAACTGCATTAAAATACAGCCAGTGGCCTAAACTAAATCAATTTAATGATCTAAGGTGAGACCCCAGGGCTGTCCATTCTTCCAGCAAATTCCTCCCTACCCTTCTATGTCAGCCACGGTTTAACCCTGAGCCCCACTGACATCTCTACAATGTTAATGAAATGTATGTGCTTTTTCTTCTCAAAGAAAGGACAGCTCTTGCACTTAGGGTACACTGTGCACAGAAATGTGAATTCTGTTTTATCCCCAACAAATGCATTGACATCTGTATGTTCCTAAGTAGTATGCAATTAGATAGCAGAATGAAGCATGCTGGGTAATTTGTTATAAGTAGTGTGAACTGCTATGCCAGGACTTAGGAACTGGATTTTCCATTACATATTGTATGCTGTTCAGCTTCCTTCATAGAGGAGTGAACCCCAATTAGCTACCAAAACCTGGGCTCCGCCATCTTTTCCTCCATCTCCCATAGTTTCATGGCTTTCATACACTGTAACACTGTAATGAAAGGGGGAGAGAAAGGGCACTGAGGGAGGAAACTAAGAGATGGAGAAGAGTGGGGAGGACGTGGTGGAGGGAGGCACAGCGAGTCAGCTGACTTACAGCACTAGGGACAGGGGGCTTGCTCATTACCACGGGGCTATCCTGGTGTGCTAACTGAGGTTCGGAGGCAGGAACACTAGAGACCGCAGCTAATTTCTCACATGTGACAGTCTTGTGCTGTGTGACCAGCCCGAAAGCAAAGTTACCCACACTAACACTGAGCAGCCACAGGGCAGGGCAAAGATGAGCAAGAAGTCAATGTCAGCTTGCAGAAGGGAGATTGCTTGCAGGTAGGAAAGCACGCAGCACACAACATAAACCATCTCAGAAAGTCAATGGAAGGGCACAGTCCCTTCAGCATGTAATTCCCCAGATAAGCAACGTGCTCAGACTAAATCTGGTCATGCAACAAGCAGTTGAATTCATTTCCAATGAAGCTAAATATAAATGTGACTAGTTTTTTGACACTATTTGTTATATAATGAACTTGAGACAGAGGTAATAATTTTAGTACTTCGTGCTGTTAGAGATTATTTGAATATGAATCCTATTTCATTTATAAGTAACACTTTACCAACATGTTTATAATAATTGTGGGGCACAATATGAGATTCATTTCAAAATATAAACTAATGTTAAATTTATCAAAACAAAATAATACATTTTAATATACCAATCAGATAACTTCATAGAGAGTTTTTACTACCTTTAGTTCAAATATACATAATGTCCTGGCAAAATTGGCTGTTTCAAAAAAGATGCAAAATTTCAGGTCCAAAGTCTTTACAGTAATGTACTAATGTAGTCCTGACACACGGTGTCATACATGAAGTTAAAAACAAACAAACAAACAAACAAAAAACCCTCTAGTACCAGGTCACACTTAAGGCCAATGGCATCAGCATCCCTGTATCGGGTACCAGGCACCAATGCCATGTAGCTCTCTAGTGATTCCAATTTGTAGTCAAAGTTGAAAGCTTTGGAAAGCAATACTGCCCCAACTACCTCCCTTACCTGACTGTCTGGGTTTGGATTTTTGAATCTGGAGCTTTTATCAATTGCTTAAGAAAAATGGTGGGAACTTTCAGCTAAGTGTGGAAGCTCAGAGTGTTTACTCCATCTTCCAGAATGGGCAGTAAGACGGTAAACATAGTACAAACCCACAAGGACAGAGCAAGCAGGACAGGCTACAAACAAAGCTCAAGAGAAAGAGGATTCTAGAAGAAGGGGAGCACACGGACGAGTGCCAGCACGGGGACTGGGGTGGAGTTTGTCTGAGGAGCAGTTTAGAATCTAGATTTCTTTCTCCAGCCAGCCAGCCAGCCAGCCAGATC